>NW_028315519.1:0-25000 GCF_046866305.1 Octopus bimaculoides
GATAGATAGATAGGTATATATATATATATATATATATATATATATATATATATATATATAGATATATAGGGCAGGGAATCGCTAATTAGTAATAAAATTAATAATTAACAATTTTGCCAGGTAGCTCAGTATGAAAAAACCTTATCGGTAAAACCATTTATAATCATAAATATATAGGGATTAGCAGTATCCTGCTTCTCCAACATACTGAGAATTCAGAAATAGCTGCCAAATAACTACTGATTCCAAAACTACAAATTTTTCTCTAATTGATAGCGATATTTATGGTACACACAGAACAAAAAACAGAAGAGAAGTGTAAAAAAACAAACCTGCCTTTAGTTAATTGGGTACGATGATTATAAATGGTTTTACCGATAAGGTTTTTTTCATACTGAGCTACCCGGCAAAATTGTTAATTATTAATTTTATTACTAATTAACGATTCCCTGCCTTATATATCTATATTTCTAGTAATACATCTAAGGTGGATAGCTAAACCGCAACAAGTCGTACGGGACTTTTTTCTATGCGGGACTATTTATGACACACACTGAATTAAATTCATTGGGGTGAGAAATTTTAAACTCACTGGCCGATAAATTTCTTAATGTCTGCCTCACGTGGTCTTGATGTCGCATGGTCAAAATGTCCCAGTCTGCTTTTATAAGAAATTTGATATTCTGATGAGAAAATGGAGACCTCCTGACGTCACAGCTAACAGCCAGTGGAGCACTATTCATCAAATTGTCGTCCCAAGACGTTACCAGTCGGTCATACTGAGCTTGGCCCACGATCACAAGTTATCTGGACATCTGGGCACCAACAAGACCTTAGACCGTGTCAGACGTCATTTCTATTGGCCAAAGATGTGTCGAGGCATTGTTAAATACTGTAAAACGTGCCACACCTGCCAGACAATTGGAAAACCTAACCAAATCATTCCAAAGGTTCTATTACAACCAATTCCAGCCTTTGGAGAGCCATTCTCGCGCGTCATCATTGACTGTATCGGACTAAAATCAATATCTGATTACCATCATGTGTGCCTGTACCCAATTCCCAGAAGCTATCCCACTGAGGGACATTACGGCCAAGAACATTTTAAAGTCGCTCGTCAAGTTTTTCACCACTTTTGGACATCCGAAAGTGTTACAGTCGGACCAAGGTTCCAACTTCATGTCCAAAGTTTTTCAGCACGTTCTGTACGAATTAAACATCCATCAGGTCGAAATCAGCGCTTACCATCCTAAGTCACAAGGTGCCTTAGAACGTTTCAACCTGACATTAAAAAACAAGGATTGGGATGAAGGATTTCCATTACTGTTGTTTGCAGCCCGAGAAGTCGTACAAGAATCCCTTGGATTTAGTTCTTTTGAACTCGTCTACGGTCATACTGTTCACGGTCCTCTGAAGCTCGTGAAGGAGAAGTGGTTAGGAGGCGACAGTGTTACCATTAGCCTACTAGATTATGTGACAGACTTCAAGACCAGACTACACGGTGCATTGGAGATGGCCAGGCAAAACCCTCAAGTTATCTCAAGACGACATGAAAACCTGGTGTGACAAAAACTTTGGACATGAAGTTGGAACCTTGGTCCGACTGTAACACTTTCGGATGTCCAAAAGTGGTGAAAAACTTGACGAGCGACTTTAAAATGTTCTTGGCCGTAATGTCCCTCAGTGGGATAGCTTCTGGGAATTGGGTACAGGCACACATGATGGTAATCAGATATTGATTTTAGTCCGATATAGTCAATGATGACGCGCGAGAATGGCTCTCCAAAGGCTGGAATTCGTTGTAATGGAACCTTTGGAATGATTTGGTTAGGTTTTCCAATTGTCTGGCAGGTGTGGCACGTTTTACAGTATTTAACAATGCCTCGACACATCTTTGGCCAATAGAAATGACGTCTGACACGGTCTAAGGTCTTGTTGGTGCCCAGATGTCCAGATAACTTGTGATCGTGGGCCAAGCTCAGTATGACCGACTGGTAACGTCTTGGGACGACAATTTGATGAATAGTGCTCCACTGGCTGTCAGCTGTGACGTCAAGAGGTCTCCATTTTCTCATCAGAATATCAAATTTCTTATAAAAGCAGACTGGGACATTTCCAGCTTAGTCTTCGTTTAAGGCACTGTGCGATAATTGAAGTTTCTCAGGATCTTCTTGCTCCTTAATAAGCGTGTTCCGATCAAGAGATGTAGAAAATGACTGGTGGTCATTTGTAGAACTGTTACGAGTGTTGAAAATCTCGTTATGAGATACAAACGTATCAGACAAATCAATGCAATCATCCTCTGTGGGAAAACGACGACTTTGTGAACGGGTAATAGCACAGGCGGGAAAAATGTCTGGAAACTCTTCTGCAAGCTGCTCTGTACTGGGATCCTCTATGGGCATATCGGTGACACGAAGCTCTGGAATCACCTTACTTCCATGCCTAGCAACATGGAAACTCCTTCAGCGAGTATAAATTGTCAAAAACCAACAACTACTGAGCCCGTAACCAGTTCCGACTGTACATGTATTTGGTGAAGAGGGAACGGCGGTTACTCCACATTCTAGACCCAAAATAAGCACTCTGGCTCCAATTGAATTCTTCTCAGAAAACGGAAGGACGTCTTCCGAGATTAGACTCTGAGAAGTTCCGGTAGCCCGCAGGATTTTAATGGGCTTCAAATGGGTATCACCAACCAAAGAAACCAATCCATCTGTGACGAATTGCTTGCAGTAATCTTCAATAGCATCATCAGATGTGTCAAAAGTACCAGTTTTAGGCACAACAGCGGGCTGGTCAGGGTCAAGAATCTCAGCTTCTGAGGTAGATGAGACGAAGGCATTAGACGTCGAAGGGTTGTTCTTGTTTTTCAATTTGTAACAATCCGAGATCAGGTGTCCAGGTTTCTTACAATACGAACACTGTTGGATAAAATATTAGGCGTCGTGGTGTCAGAATTAGATATTTCCTTTTTGTCGGTGTCTTCTTTTCCTTTAGACGTTACTTGATCACTCTTCTTTGGATGACTTTTCTGTGGCTGGAATCTTGATGGCATTTTTTTGTGGGTGAAGTAATACTCATTGGCCAGACTAGCAGCATTATGTAACTCAGTAGCTTTTTGTTCATCAATATAAGTTTTTAGCTCAACAGGTACACGACTCTTCAATTAATAATATTTGTCTATGTTTGTCAGAGGACACCGATGAACAAGCTGGAGGACTTGGACTACGCAAATGATCTCGCGCTACTGTCACATTGCCTGCAAGACATGTAAGATAAGGTAGACCACCTGAAAGAAACTTCACGGCCAGTGGGCTTGAGGATCAGCCAGGAAAAGACAAAAGTGATGCGTATCAACAACAAGTAGGAAGAGTCAATCACAATCGAGGGGGCACCTGTGGAGGAACGTTAGTGAGTTTGTCTCTCTTGGCAGCAAGATCAGCAAATCAGGTGGATCATACGAGGACATCACTGCAAGAAACAAGAAGGCTTGGCAAGCCTTCGCTATTCTCTGGTCGGTATGGAAGTCCACTGCCATCTCAGCTCAAACTAAACTCCGCTTATGTAGTTCAAACGTAAAATCTATGCTTTTGTATGGCTCTGAAACATGGAGAGCCACCTGCAGCCACTACAAGAAGATCCAGACCTTCATAAACAAATGTCTCCGGCAGATCCTCCATCTGAAGTGGTTCGACAGAGTGCCAGACACCGACCTGTGGGAAAGAGCCAACCAGGAGCCCATACATGTTCAGATTAGACGAAGGAAATGGAGATGGATCGGAGCACATTGCGGAAAGAAGCCTCAAATGTGACACGACAAGCACTTGACTGGAACCTGCAGGGGAAAAGGAAGCGAGGACGCCCGAAGCAGACATGGAAGCAGAGCATTTTGGACGAGCTCAGGACCACCGGCCTGACATAGGAAGCAGCCAAGAAACACGCCAATGACCGCAAAAAGCGGAAAATAACTGTTGAGGCCGTATGCTCCACAAGGGGAAAAAAGAATTAAGAGAGTTGTTTGTCCTAATCACCATTAAGATTATTTGATGAACACCACCTGTCAAACATTATTTCCTTTTCACTGGCAAATTCAAACATAAGTTTGATTGTCAAGCTTCTTGTAGTTACGAAATTGTCTGCCTCTAACCTTCAGGGACTAATTCATATGCGTTCAGAATGGTTTGATTTACATACTTGTAATCATAAATTGAAAATAATATAAAATAAATTACAATGAATTACGTAAAATGCCTTCATGCATAGCTGGGACATAGGGAAATATATATATAAAGACAGCATAGCCAGAACAAATTTAAACAGGTGCATATCTGAAAATGTAATCAGTGGTAACGATAATTTATTTGTGTATTTAAGCAGTGAATCAGGAATCAGCTCAATACGCTTCTAACTTGGCACATTTTAGTACTAAATAATACGAAATTCATCTTATGATTTTAATTTTATAAATTAATTATCTAAAGATTTCTGAATCGAAACAGGTGTCAGAGATGTTGTCATATTTTATAATTAATGAGTAATTTTATTAATTACCTCTCCATTTTCTCCTTGTTCTTTAAATATATAATTGAATGAACCACGGTTTAAATGGTTACCTTATATTTGAACTTTCTATAGATTGGCAACTAACCTGTATTTTCATTGGATTTATGATCTCTTAATGAGGTTTATTACCTTTACTTGATTATATATATACTTTCGTATGTATGTGCGTATATATATATATATATATATATATATATATATATATACTCACATGCATATATATATATATATACACACACACGCGCATATACATATTCCTCACATCTATATACATAGACACACACAAATATATGTACGTGCTTGTGTGTTTGTGTGTGTGTGTATGTGTGTGTGTAAAGAAACTGCAGAGTATTACTTTAAAAGTTTCGAGTACGATTTTTTTGGATTTTGAAACGTTTTTTTTATTCTTTCAGCAAATTATTACTTACATTATGAATGTATTCACAGAATGTCTACAGTTCTTCAGTTTATCTATAGTCTTTTATAATCTTCTCAAAGATTATGTAAAACAGAAAAATACACTAAAAAAGATCCACAAAAATAAAAGAAAGAAAACCTTAAATTCCATTCGTTTTCATTGTTTTGCTTTTTTAAAGTGTAAACTGTTAGCAGTGTGTCTGATGTTGATCTCTGATTTGAGAAATTGCTTTTGTTAATAGTCACAATTCTATTTGTATGAAATGTGTTTTATATATTACATATTAGTTTGTTGTTGTTTATTCAGGCCATTAATCTGTGTTTTCTACAAGGAGGATACTAAAGACACAAAAGATAAGGTGAGTAATCCTAAATATCTTTAATACTTAAATTGTTGTTAAACATTTTAAAACAAACAAAATAATCAAAATACGTAATCTTTTTTTTTTAATTTCAAAATAACCATTAAATTAAACTGCCAACTTATTCCAGATTGACATTTTGTGTTTTCCTTTTTTTTAAAAATCAGACTAATCATTTAGTTGTGAAAGAACATTGACACATCTGCTGTTGAAACATTCGAGTCAGTGACATCATTACATAGTGAGGACAGTAAAATCTAATTAATTAATTCTACTTATTTAATGTAGAGAAAAAAATATTAGCTTAGTGACAGAAATATTAATTTTAATCTTGCCAAGTAAGGGCAACAACTTTTGATGTGTTTCTACTTTAACAGTCTTTGCATTTACTTGATTAGCAATAAGATAATTAACATATTGATTGTTGAAATAACACCGACGGAAATATTTACTGATGTGTCATAAGCACCATAGGAAAGATTTACCTCCAAGTAAGTAAATTCAAAACAAGATGAGTAAATTTTAAATCAGATGGGAAAATTAAAAACTGAATAAATCTGAAATCAAGTGAGCAAATTTTAAACTAGTAAAGTTAACTGGAAATTAGATAAGTAAATTTAAAACCAGAATGGTAAATAATTTAAACCAAGGTGAGTAAAATTAAAATCAGATGAATAAATATAAAACAAGATGATTAAATATAAAGCCATATGAACGAATTTAAAAGAAGATTAATTTTAAATCAAGCCAAAAATATTCAAAACAAGATAAGCAATTTTGCAGTAAACTTAATAAATTTAAAACACGATGAATAAATTTAAAACTGGAAGAGTAAATTCAAAACAGGATAAGTAATGAATTGCTGATCTTCATGTTTCTTCTAAAATTTTACCATAAAACCAGATGAATAATTTAAGCTCAGATGATTAAAATGGAGGTTAGCTCCCATATGAACGCAACTTAAAAGTTGGCTCCAGATGAGTAGAACCATTACTTAGTTAGTTTTAAAGAAAGACATTAGTTAGCTTCAAACAGCAGACAAGTAGAATCATAAATCAGAAGTAAACTGCAGATGAGTAGAACCTTAGATAGAGCTTAACTCCAGATAAGTGGAACCATAACATAGAGGCTCACTTCTGATGAGCCTCCTATGTAGAACCATAATTCAGAGGTAAACAAGTAGAATCAGTATTGGTTATCTCTTACATGTTGAACCAATGACTAAAGGTTTAATCCAGAAAAGTAGAATTAAAACACAGTTATTAGTGCCACACATGTAGGACTATAAGGCAGAGGTTAGTTTCTCATGAGAAAGACCATAAAACAAAAGTTAGCTCAAGTGAATAAAACTAAGACAGTTTGCAGAAAACAAAGAAGCCAAGTCAATAACAAATCCTGTATGCGATTGCTTGCCACTCAAGACATATCAACCAAATGTCCCCCCAAAAAAGGGACATTTAGTTGAAGGAAACATTGGTTAATGCAGATACATTGACATTAGGTCTGAAATTAGATTGGTTGTTCATGGTTGGAATGTTTTGACCACTTATTTGTTCAATCAGAAATTACTGCAGGGAAATAATAATCACAGCTAAGTGAAATTCACTCCCTCTGTGTTACAAATATATTTCACAGTAGTGGTAGGAAGTAATGAACTGTACAGCCTTCTGGTCTTTTGAATTCTAAGTTGTTGAACTAAAATAAAATAAAATCAATTTTAGAGTGAAAATTGATATCACCTGACAAAAACACTTTAATCGATATATTCATTAATCTTTGATAAAAACATGATGGACTTGGTTGCATGGTATTTTACAATGAAGAATATTCCTGGAGGTGTGATTAACTATCTTGCTATTAAAGGATGAGACATGGGAAATGGGGTATGACATCTTCCTGATTCTCGAAAAGATATTAAACTCACAGAGTACTCAAACTGTATTTTATATCAATCAATATGAACTCTCTAAACACCAATTAAATTTCTGATATTTAACTTGCAATTTTAGAGCAATCAATTTTACTTGTTCTAGCCAATAAAATGTGGCTATGGTGAAGCAATGCTGGAGAGAAACAAAACAGGAACTGAATTTCATTTCCTTTCAGTTCTTTCAAAATCCAAGGTAACTGTAATAACCTCTATCTTGGAAGATGTGAAAACATTTGTGAAGAAAGCTAATGGGTTTCACACCTGATTTATTGCAAACACCAAGGTGGATATTTCTTACTGCAATGCAATGGTGCAACATGTCTTAAGAAGGACTGATTCTCAAACAACACTTGATTATTTTTTCCAATGCAACTATATAAACATACTCACTCACATATACAGGCATATAGCTATGTACATGCAGAAACATACCCACAAATGAATGTATAAGAGAAAGTGAGCTAAGTTGAAAGAATATCCTTTTTATCAGAAATAAATCACCGAGTGGAAACTGTGTAATCATCTTGCCACAGGCTCATCTACAAATTTTAACCATATTGTTATCAAGTTAGTACAGTAACTTTTCAAGTGTACAGAAAAGTTTCTCTCTTTTTCATCTATGATAAAGTAAACTGATCACTTGTTAGTAATATTCAGTTTCTTTAGTTAATAGTGTAGTTAGGAATGGATGTTTTTGTGTGTTGATTGTTTAGTAGAAAGTAATCAGAGGCAGTAAATAATGTACCTGTTGTGTATCCTGCTTATCTTGAAGTAATTACTATGTGTCAATAGTTGGATCATGATGGAGGCAGGGATAATCAAACATTATAAATTACCTATTCTTGTGGAGTGGGGGATTCTTGTAAAGTGTAGTTTTGTTGCCAACCAGTGTTTCTCTATTTAGTGTTGAGTTATGTTGGGCAGAGTTATGTGGTAGTGGGTGGCGATTTTCTTCACTACTTCAGAGACTGACGACCCTGCCTGACATGAGTCCTGGGCTCAACTGGCTCCGGCTGACAGTACCCAGTATGGGCCCCTATCCAAGATTACGGAAAGGAGACAACCTTCAAAGAAGAAATCTGGAGTGGAGCCCCGAAGGTGGTTTAGTGTTCAACTCAACACTCTTCCGGCAGCTCCTGCAAGCAAGCTGGTGCCAAACATAATGCTCTGCACTCCATTGGACTACATCAGCAAGGTCGAGAGAGGAATCCTGACAGTTGGGCTTCCCAGGATTTTCTTATATTTAGCCCAGGCTGGCGCAAAACTGGAGAGGACACTTCAGTGCTGCTGTAAAAAGTGGCAGAAAAAACACGGGAAGTATCAGTCACAAGTGATAAGTTCATTCTGACTAGGAGTAGGATGTGGGTGCTACAGGTTACTTCTGATGGTGGGAGGGACCCTCGTGTCCTATTGGTTAGCTACTGCACACCTCAAGCTGGGAAGCCCCCGGTTAATAAGGTGCTGACCCGCCACAGGCTGCCTGCTTCATTGGGCGCTTGGAGCTAAGAGTTTGACTTGAAAAACGGTCTGAAACCTCTGCACTAAGCATAGATGATCAAAAGACAAGAAACTGCCAGTCCTGTAGTTAGCAAGCTGGAATGTCTCGACCATGTGCCTTGGTATATCTGATGACCTACTCAGGGTTGAAGAAAAAAGAAAGATGGCTATCACTGACTGCGAACTAAAGAAGCTCAACATAGACATTGCTGGACTGCAAGAGACAAGACTCCCTTCAAACGGCAAACTCAAAGAACAAGATTTCACCTTCTTCTAGCAGGGAAGAGATCCAGAGGAACATCATCAGCATGGTGTTGGCTTTGCAGTGAGAAACTCATCACTCTCTTCAATAGAACCACCATCAGGAGGTGCTGGGCGTATCCTCTCTCTGCGCTTCTTGAGCTCTTCTGGCTCAGTACATTTACTGATCATCTATGCTCCCACTCTCTACAGCTCAGAGGAAACCAAGGACCAGTTCTACAAAGATCTCAACTGTGTCATTAGAAACATACCAACCAACGAAAACATCTACCTTCTAGGAGATTTTAACGCTTGTGTGGGATCTGACCATGATTCGTAGCCCATTTGTGTTGGACATTTTGGTATTGGCAATATGAATGACAATTGTCAGAGATTGCTTGAATTTTGTACATACCATAACCTGTGCATCACCAACACATTCTTTGCCAACAAGCCATCCCGCAGGGCATCTTGGAGACATCCAAGATCTCACCACTGGCATCAGTTGGATCTCATCATCACACGAAGATCCTTTCTGAATTCTGTCCAACTGACCTGTAGTTACCACAGCATGGATTGTGACACAGATCATTCACTAATAAGCAGCAGGGTGAGGATTCTGCCTAAAAATGTCCATCACTCCAAGAAAATGGGCCGACCACACATTAACACTGCCAGAACCTCAGACCCTACACTGCAGAAATGTTTTGCTGTTTGTATCAAGTTTGCCCTCAGTAGCTGCCCATCCTCCTCTGCTGAAAGTAGGTGGAATTATATTAGGGAAGCTTCATATACCACATCAATAGATACTTTCGGCATGAGTGAAAGGCAAAACCCAGATTGGTTCAGTGCTGTGCTCTCAGAGCTGGAACCAGTTATCGAAGCAAAGCGCACTACTCTGATGCAATGCAAGAGTGATTCTTCTACAAAGTCACACCAAGAACTCAGAAAGGCAAGAAATAATACCCAACTGACTGCCAGACGCTGTGCAAATAGGTATTGGCAGGAAGTTTGTCAGAGTATCCAGTCAGCTGCTGACAGTGGCGACATCCGTGCGATGTATGCCGGTTTGAAGAAGGCCCTCGGTCCATCCTCAACCAAGCCAGCCCCTCTGAAATCAACTACTGGAGATCTCATCAAGGACCAAAGCAAGCAAATTGATAGATGGGTGGAGTACTACCAGGATCTCTACTCACGGGAGACCACAGTCGCTGAGGCTGCAATCAAGGGTGTCAAGATCTTGCCGGCCATGTGAGCTTGACAATCTGCCGTCTATAGCAGAGCTCACCAAGGCTATTGACTCCCTAGCCAGTGGCAAGTGTCCGGGAAAAGACAGCATCCCCTCAAAGATCATCAAGGCCAGCAAAAGCACCGCTCTGCTTCGATACCTTCATGAGCTTCTGTGTCAGTGTTGCGAAGAGGGTACAGTCCCTTAGGATATGCAGGATGCTAACATCATTACGCTTTACAAAAACAAAGGTGACCATGGTGATTGTAACAATTACCGTGGAATATCTCTTCTCAGCACTGTTGGAAAGACCTTTGCTCCCTTTATCCTGTCCAGGTTACAACTGCTTGCTTCTCGAATTTATCCAGAATCGCAGTGTGGCTTTAGAAGAAGCAGATCAACTATTGACATGATATTTTCCATACACCAACTTCAGGAGAAGTCCAGAGAGCAGAAAATGCCATTATATATGGCCTTCATTGATCTGACAAAGGCCTTTTACTTGATAAGTAGAAAAGGCCTCTTCATCCTGCTTCAAAAATCGGATGTCCACCAAAGCTGCTAAGGATCATCAAATCTTTCCATGATGATATGCAAGGCACCATACAGCACAATGGTTCAACATTAACCACCTTCCAAATAAAAAACGGGGTAAAACAAGGTTATGCCCTTGCTCCTATATTATTTGGCATCTTCTTCTTGCTGCTGCTGTCACATGCCTTCGAGACATCAGATACACAGTAGACGTGACAGAAACTGTTCAATCTCTCGTGTCTGCTTGCCAAGACCAAAATCAGAAGCGTCCTGATCAAGGAGATGCTCTTTGCTGATGATGTCGCTCTGGTATCACACATAGAAGAGGCCCTGCAAAGGCTTACCAACTGCTTTGAGCAAGCATGTAGCGACTTTGGCTTAGTTATCAGCCTCAAGAAGACCAACATCATGGGTCAGGTTCATCGGATATCCCAAACATACATTTTGGAGACCACAGACTACAGGAGGGGGAGAGGTTTACCTATCTTGGCTCTACCATCACCTTCAACCTATCCCTTGATGTTGAGCTCAATGTATGCATTGGCAAGGCAGCTGCTGTGATGGCCCAACTCTCCAAACAGGCATGGGACAACAATAAGCTGACCAAGACCACAAAAATGAAGATTTACCAGGCATGTGTACTTAGCACTCTACTGTATAGCAGTGAAACCTGGACGCCATACACACGCCAAGATCATCGCCTAAATATCTTTCACCTGCACTGCCTCCGGAAAATCCTTGGCATCAAATGGTAGAATCGTGTCCCTAACAAAAATGTCCTCAAACAAGCAGGAATACCAAGCATGTTTACACTCCTCACACAAAGACGTATGAGATGGCTTGGACATGTTAGTTGTATGGAAGATGGCAGAATCCTTAAGGACATACTCTACGGAGAGCTTGTTAGAGGCACTAGGTCTGTGGGAAGACTGTTCTTACAAAACAAGGATGTTTGCAAAAGGGACATGAAGGCCTGCAACATCAATATTAGCAACTGGAAAGTGGTTGCCAGCAACTGTGGTGATTGGTCACGCACCATAGAAGAGGGAACACAAAGGAGTGACAGAGGGAGAGAGGAGAAATGGAAAGACAAGAAAAGACGTCAACAAGAAGCCATGACATCACAACCAGCCAGGCAAAGTCTTCGCTACATTTGCGGCACCTGTCAGGGTAGGACTACACAGCCACAGCAGGAGATGTAAAGGACATGAAATGTAAAAAGCAGATTAGATTATTTTATGCGCAACTCCATTGTCTCCCGAGACAAAAAGGATGCCAACAACAACATGTTGGGCAGCACATAATTGCTCCTTTTAAAATGTTTTGTGAATCATTAGGACAGAATCATCCTTGTATGATTTATATAACATTAGGAATCAAGAAGTATATAACTTTCATATTTACAATCAAATTTATAAATTGCATTAGTCATTAGTAGCTTATTCATTTTGAATCCACTTTTCAATTTAAGGATTTCTTTGATTTTTAAAAAAATAGGATGAATCTATATTGAATTCATTTGTTTTGTGTATTTTGTTCATTGCATACCTAAGATCGTTATTGGAAACTACCAATGAAACAGATCCATGTTTTTAATTTATATTAGTTTTGATTGCATCGTCATTTCTCTCCCATTTTTAACAAAACTGTCCGATGAACGGGAACGTGAAACTCTGAGTAACAGCTTTTGTTATATTTCTGCTGCTTTTAAATAAAGTATATATATATACACACACACACATATATATATATATACATATGCATGTATACATAAGAATATATATATATATATATATATATATCATCATCCACACACACTTAGAGTATATCAAATTCAGTTGCATAACAGTTTCCTGTTGAAAAACGTTCCAAATATGGAAAGTTAAAACAAAAACATTAGATAAGGTGTCATAATGAAAGAATATAGCTTGAGCTCTTTATTACTGGAAACTTGAAACAACCACGCAGGTCTCGGAGTTGTAAAGCAAAAAGAAAATGAAACTCATGAATGAAAAAAGTCAAAAACAAAAAGCTTCAGAGTTATATCTCTTTGAGTAGTCCCCTTCTAACTATTATCCGGCTTTGTATTTATGATTGTGGAATGAAGATAGGATAAAGGTGAGGAAGAGACGGAGAGGGAGGACAGAGTAAAAGACAGAGATAGAGAGAAAGGTTGGTAAGGGTACTTTTTAGAGAATGTATGGTCATAAATATGTATAGGTGTTTGTAAGAGCTTGGTCTTAAGAAAAGATTTTATGTATGGTGAGAGGGATACTAATGTGGGAAGAACCATCTCTAACACTTAAGGGAGAACCAACTAGTTAGCTAAGAAATATTTCTGATAGTGAGATAAAACAGAAAAAAAAAATTTGCTTTTAGAGTTCAGGTAGGCTCTTGGGTGAGGGATGAATTCAATATAATCCTTTTCTCTGCTAAACAAAAGCTGCACCTCCAGCTGCTGTTGGGGAAAGATCTGTACTTCTCTGTTAATCTCCAGTTGATGCTATGTTATGCAGTGTTTTCTTTCAATAACCATATGTGTCTCACCAGTGTTGTAACATTAACATCTCTCCTGGATTTTAAATATGGACTTGTAACTGTTTAATCATATTATTCATGCAGGCGAAATGACTGGTCCAGTGAGTTTAGTTCTTTTGAAGCAGAGTATGTAGTGATGAGAGTTTCATTCATGACAGCTCTTCTGTGTCTACAAATTTTGTCCTGCCATTTAATGAGGAGCAGTTTCTGAAGACCTGTAATGGGAGTGGCATTCAACTGTCTAGCATATCTGTTGTTGACGGTCCATGCTTTGTAGGCATAAAGGAAAAATGAAAGAAAATTAGAATAATTGTATCTTATATGCAGTTATGTTTATTATGCTATGAACTATACTGGAGAAGGTATATGTATAAATGATTGCTTTTTAATTGGAAGAATTACGGGAAAATAAAGAGGATATAATAGTTGAAGCTTTACTTGTTTTAGTGCTTTTGAAGATTTTAAGGTTGCATTTAACCAAAATTTATTGACGTATAAAAATAAGAGTTAAACTTTCTAAAACTAACAATTAATTTGTAAAAGCATGTAAAGATTTACGAGACATAGAAATGAATAAGCATAGAATAAAAGTATGAAATGAAATGAACTTATTCTAAAACTAGCAAACCTAAATGATCCAAGGTAGGGGAATTGAAAAAGTGGAAAATAAAATTGAATTCATATTAAAATCAAGTATGGTTTGATTGAAGAAATATACAAGTGCAACACCAGACATTAACTACATGGAAAATGAATTTATCTGAAGTTAATATTGTTGGGAGCTGAAAATAGTAATATATTATACATGGGAGATTATATATAAGTTTATACGTGATGCAAGTGTAACTGTAAGCTTATGAAGTTTGCTTCCCAACTTCATGGTTTTGAGTTCAGTTTGTTGTGTGCTATCTTAGGTATGAGGTAGTATCAAAAAGTTCTCAAACTAGTTCTGTAGCACACCAACAGATGGTAGCACATTGTTGTGTGCATAGTGAGAGCTAGAAACTCCATCTGATCCATGCTTGCATGGGAAAGTGGATGTTAAAATGATGATGATAAAACTAGAAACTTGAGATGTCTGCTTATATTTTTGTTTAGTAACTATTATTAGATATTAAGGATAAGGAATTAAATGTAAACATTTGGAGAAATTTTATGAATTGATGTGAATTTTGGTAGGAAGGACTTGGTGATATGTCAAATTAGATATGTTAAGTGGGAAACCATGAAAATTAAGTCTAAGAAAGATAATAAGAAATGCTAATGTAATCAATGAAAAATCAGATATAGTAAAATAGAATGAGTTAAATAAAGCTAGTAATAATCAATAACTAGAGTAGGAGATTGTGAGGAAGATATTTCAGTATTGTTATGGTTATATAAGTTAATAATAATTAGGGTGTTGATGATAAAAAGGTGTGAATATGAATTATGTTGTTCTTGTTTAGTCTGATGTAAACCTGACTGATCAATACGTTCCAACCACGAATATCCACTCCTTGTTTTTCTAGATATCTCAAAGCAAAATATACAATTTGTGCCTCTTTTATAAAAATGTGAATAGTGGTGTTATTTTGAGGAAGATTTGGCTGCTATTTCTTGCAAGTTGGTTTTGGATGACCACACAGAAACACCTTTATTAGAAATGTGCATGTGTAATGGATACCTATTCAAAACATTTGAACAGTATTATTGTGAACAGTATACTTGTATGTATACTTTCAAAATATTACCAGTTGTATATCAGTGAATAACAGTATTCTGTGACTAGAATAGAGATGCAACAAGACTTTGTGGTGTCTTACTTATGTGACTGTTGCCTTGAGACATACATTCTAGTAGATTCTAAAGCCTGGATGTTCTAGAAAGTTGGGAGAGGAAAAGAGGTTCACCTACCTTCCTCTTGTTGACCGCCTGTCTAGTAGTATCACTCCAATGATCCTGCCCTATCCCTGTCATCCAGTATAAGCAGCACAAGCCCTGCCTGATCTCAAAGATCACCTCCTCACTTCACTCCATGTCAAAATCTACCACTCACTCAGGCAGGCACCTTGCACATTGTGATCTTCTTAAGCTGGGAACTTCATTCTCTTCCTCTTCTCCACAATCATCATCCTACGAAGCAACAATCCTATGAACATCTAAAATGTGGTGCAGTATTCCACCCACAGAAATGTTTTTGGAATTGACAGCTGTCACTATTCCTCTGTTCCACTGAGTTGTGTAGCATGCCTTCGATGGCTTGAGCCAGACTTCATCTCCCACCTCCATGAAGACAGGCCCTCTCTCTTCCTCAGGGTATCCCGATGGTTTGCTCAGATGACACTATTCATATCTGAATATTGCTCTATGTGGCACAGACTCTTTGACCTGTCCTGATCAGGGCGACATGTACCAGAATACTGCTTCCAGCAGTGAGATGTGTCCCCTCTCCTCCATGGCCTTGATCATTCAATGATGTCTATCCATGGTCACATTTCCACTTGGCCTGTATGCCATCCTGAAAAAGCGGTGCACTTTCCTTCTGTCAAGCATCTCCCTCAGCACCTCTGAACGAAATGCTGTCTATCAGTAACTCATCCACAGGGCCCCACTCTAAGAATACCTCATTTAGAATATGTGCCATCTCATCCGCAGTGCTTGCCCTCAATTCCCTCCAAATGGTCATCCAGCCCAGCCCACAGTCGCCCACCAAGAGATATGTCCCCTGCCGGTAGTGTATTACATCCACTGTCTGTCATCTCCAGTTGTGCTCTACCAAAATGTTTCCCTGTTCATGCGCTCCTGGAGCAGGGTCAATGGATTGACGCCTATCGCAGTTCTCGGCCACCTTTTGGATGCTCCTTTTAGTAATGTCAACATCAATACTCCTGGTGAGATACAGGGTCCTATCCATGCCCATATGATGCATGTCATGCAGTCTCCTTAGTTTGGAGTCATTTAACTGACACACCATGGCTATCACTTGCTTTGATTCTTCCAGCTCCCCTAACCAGGCCTTTTTCACCCTGGTTGGAATGATTGCTTTGTTTCTCTCTGAAGGTACAAAGACAACATTCAGCTTCAGGCTGAACTCACCAATCAGCTCTGCTAGGACCCCTAGGTGGCACTTCACTAACATTTCCGCAACGCCTTTGGTTCATACCCGCTTCTCATCGGTGATCATTATCCTACTCAGCCAAGCATGGTGACTGAATCCGTCCAGATATTGATGAAGTACAGCCCCCACTTCAAGGCCAAATTCAGTCCCTTCAGCATCCAACTCAGTGACATTGATGTGGTTGCAGTTGTCTGCTTTTCAAAGCCAGGCTGCATCCTCCTCTTCGGTACCTCCGATTTCCAACACAACTCCTATCGCAATGCTGCTAGTATCACACCATACGGTCCTCTTATCCAATTTGGGCACATGCCAGTTCCCTCTGACTAGGTCTTCTGCTCAAATCCTCTCTAGGATTTCCCGCATCATCAACACCATCTCCTCTCCCACCTTATTACTCCAGTTCTCCCCTTCTGCTTGTCTCTTGGTGTAACTGCATACAGTATGCAGCCACCCTACAATTAGGTAGTGACCTACTAATTTCTCACACATTGAGAACAGTTCTGTCCTGCTGACATTAGTACCAAGCTCCGGGATCTCATTCCTCCTCCAAAACACCAACACGCCTGTTCTGTCTCTTTAAAGCTTAATCCCCAGTGCAGCTCCTCCAGCCATTGGCTCCAGTGGCATTACAATCAGCCTGAATTTCTTCAGATGTGTCACAACCTCCGTGGCAGGCACTACAGTCTTGTCCACTAAGATGCCATCTATATAGGAATTGGTGGCTCTTCTTATCCTATCCACCTTTCCCAGGATTGATCTGAGCACTGTGACCATGCTCTTCGGTGCAGAATTCAGCCCAAACTCCAGGCTTATCAGACAATATGTCCGGCCCTTGTATCGCGCTAGCTGATACTGCCACAGTTTGTCGCTCATATGGAGCTGCAGATAAGCCGACTTCAAGTCGACAATCACCGCTGTCTTAGTTGACTGTCTCCATATGCTCAGCATCTCACCGCAGATGTCAGTTGCCTCACCACCTGTGTGCCATTCATCTCCCAAAAATCCAGTACTGGTCTGACTTTGCTCTTTGTTGGCTGCACCACTGCCATTAGAAGTAGCACTCTGCTCACCACCTCCTCCTTCCATGGGATAAGGACACCTTCCTTAATCCACCTCTCTACCTCTTCTTCAAACTTGCTCCTGGCATGTCCTTTCAAGGTATGCTGGTAGCAGCTCACAATGTTCTTCAACATCGGGGGTTTCTCTTTCCAGTGCCACTCTATCATCCACCACTGACCATCAAATGCCACCCAAAAATCCTTATCTTCAATAGTGTAGTCAGTGCAGCCCCTTGCGGTGCTCTGCTCCCTCTCACATTCTTGACTCATGGTGCATGGCAATCCCACAGCTCCAAACCAAACGACATCTCCCCCAGCACTGACATCTCCAAGGTGGTCGATCACGTCCATCTCCATTACCACATCAATCCTGTCTACCACATGATCACCTGCAGCCCAAGCGTTGTGCCTCACATTGCTATCTCCACTTCGCTGCTACCCTTGCATTCAATTTCGCTGCCGTCAATCACATGAACACTACTCATCCACTTTCATTTCTTTGTCAACCTCAGGGTCACAGAGACTTCATGCAGCATGTGTCCATAAGGGCCTTGAATGTGTTTCCCCCGACCATGACCTCAATTATGGACAGTAACTGCACAAGCGCCTCTACTCATTTGCAGGGGAAGTTTAAGAGGCAGAAACTTCTCCACAGCCTTTTCCCTGGCTGCAATTTCAGGTGATATGCTCATTCTGCTTGCACCGGTTGCAAACTGGTCTGGGCTCCATGCAGTTCCTCGTCATGTGCAGTCCCTGGTACTTAAAACACTGGCCTGTGAATGGCCACCGTCGTTCCACAGTAGGTTTCTTTACGTCTTTCACTGGCCATTGTGCAGCATCACAGGCTTCTGCAACTGCCATCCCACTGCCTTCCACCTGGTGTTTTGTGTCAACATATGGACTTGAACGATGAGCTTGCTCATTGCCATTTTGTTGGCACCTGGCAATTGTTGTAGCCACACTGACATACCATCGGGAAAGCCATTCACAAAAGCCAGTCATGCTACCTTCTCTAGACCCTCTCTGGTGAGACTGGAAAGCACAGCCAGCTTCTATACCTCCACAGCATATTTGTTAACCTGTTCCCCTGTCCATCTGACCATTCCCAGCTTAGTAAAAGCAGTGTACTCTCCCTCTGTGTAAGCCTCTCTCAAGTGCTGCTTGATCTTTGCTGTGCTCAGTTGTCCTTCATCCATTTCGAGGTACAATGCCAGCACGCTCCCCTCCAAATACAGCACCATGAGGCTTGCTACATCTTCGATGCCTTGTAGCCTGGTCACAACTTAGACCTTTTGAATCCAAGCTACTACGTCTCCTTCACCATAGAAAAGTCTGATGAATTCACTGCTGATCCTTATCTTCACTGCCAACATATGTTAGAAGGCAACAATGTCTGTATATGATTTCCAAAATAGCTTGTCATGCATGGGAAAATAAAAGAGATTCACCTACTTTCCTCTCATCGACTGTCTGTCTAGTTGTAATCTCTCCGACGATCCTGCCCTACCCCTGTAACCCAGTATAAGTAGCTGCTGTCTGACCAACCTGGGAGCGAATTCCCTTACATCCATTAATGATGCCTCTGGTGGGAAAAAAAGAGGCCAATGCTCGCCTCCCTCTCCCCCACTTCCCCTCTTGCACTTCCTCTTATGGTCAGCCCCTTGACCATTGACGTCATGACCCTCTTCTTCTGGCTCATCCCCACAAAAGTACAAGGATTCACGATGCATAATGCTATCATGTAAAGGGTCATTAATGTCACCACTTTGTTGTCCATGAGATCTGTGATGTTTATGTAGCTGAAGATTAACTTGTCAAGGTTCTCTAAAAGGGGTACATGGATATACATACACACACACACAGACACACACGTTATACAAACATACATACATAGACCACCTTTACATAAAACAAAAACAAGGTGGCAGAGGCTTAACATCGATCCAAAATGCCTTTGAATGTCGTATCATATCCCTTCGACAACATCTTTTAACCACCAAGTGTCAAAGTGCATCCCTTGACCAAGTCTGTATACATGAGGCTGATAACATCATAAAACTTGGAAGGCAGCTCCTTGAGCAACATTCCTTGTCTGATAAGCTAGAATACATGCCCAAAGAAGTCACACACCTCTACTGCAATATATCACCAGATGAAAGGATGAGCCAATATGAGCAGAAGACTATGCATGGTTATATTTGTAGAAAGCTCCGAGATGAGAGTAACATTGATCATCAAAGCAGTTTATCATGGACCAATAATCGGATTACTACTTCCCACTTTGAAGGATATGTGACCAATAGCCAGATTACCACCTCCCACATTGAAGGATATACCTGATGCACAAAAGGAAAAGAGATGCAGGAAACACAGTAAAATGTGACAACCAATGCAGACTTTGTAGAGTTAACACTGAAGCTATCACCCACGTCATAAGCAGTAGTCTAAAAATGTCATCAAATGAAATCTGCAGTTACTTTATCTAGATTACAAGTTCAAGTTTATACCTGTAATTATTGGGGCCCTGGGATATGTAACACACTGCCTAAATACTAATCTTGAGAAATTAGGTTTTTCAAAATCAGAAAGGAGAAAGCTAATTCAAAGACTAAAGATCCAATCCATCACTGGAACTGTAAAAATCTGTAAAACTTTCCAGAAGTTTATCATTCAAATATATATGAGCATGTCTAGATATGCAAGTATATGCATGAGAAGACAGACATAAAATAAAACATACAAATATACACATATACATAGAAACAAAAATATGCTGTTGTTGATATCGAAATTCCCTTGAAGGAGTCTTGGATCTAGGTTAGAAACCAGCTCTTTCTCAATTGGCAAGAAGTCTTGAAATAAAACTGAACAATGACATACATACATATATACATACGTACGTACGTACGTACGTACGTACGTACGTACGTACATACATACATACATACATACATACATACATACATACATACATACATACTGTCAGTCATATATTTGTGAAATTCCTAAAACAGCATAGTACATTGTTGTAAACTTCTGAAATATTATTACTCTAAATTGTAAAATTGGTGAAATAATGGAGCAGAATGTAAAATTCTTGAAAGCAAGTAACACACAATGAAACAAATCATCCTTAATTCTACAGAATAAATTTACTGGTTTCTAAAAATGAATGAAGAATTCAGTGAAATAATGTTTTAAATAAATAAACAACCACAAGGAAAATTATATCAGTTGTTTCAAACCCAGAATAACAGAACTTTCTTAAATTCTGTCTACAAAGATTGGTGTTTTTACATGCCATTTATATTCTCTCACCTTGCATTTTGTAATTAAAGTATGCATAGGCATGTTTTTGTGGTTAAGAAGATCATGTTAAAACCCTGTAGTTTAGGGTTCACTTATACTGTGTGGATACTGTTGGTTAGCGACATCTATTACAGTCACAGGTTGATTAGTACCTTGTGAGTAAAATTGATAGATGGCAACTGGAAGAAGCCCATCATGTGTGTGTGTGTGTGTGTGTGTGTATTCCCCTTGTTTTGACATGGTCTACTGTGGTTGTTAATAAACCTTCACCTTTCATAAAAGTGATGTCATTTGTTTGATAAACTAAAAATATCATCTTCTTTGGAAACAGGCAAAAGCTAATGATGGGAATAGCATCCAGCCATAAAATATTCTGCCTCAAGTAAGTCTCATCAAACCTGTTACAAAGATCAGAATCAGAACCTTGTTAGCTTAGTAATGAGAAGCAGGCCACAGCATATCTAATGACTTGTCCTGAATTCTAACCAGTCATATTTCAGCAGTGATCATTTGATTGTTTGTGGTTTAGTGGAATTTTTTGTTGCTCTCCCACCAAAACATGGCTATACATATAAAAGTGCAAGAGAAAGAAACAGTGCTAAGGTTCAAGAAGGTCCCAAGGAAGATTGATGAACATGAGATTCTTGGTCACTGCTGGTGACACCTTGTGTTTTAAAAGATTCCTTTGTCTACAATGCACTTCTCTAAGCCTGTACTATGAACACAGTATCCTCACCTCTCATCACACAAATATATAGCTAACCAGTTCTTTACTAGACACAACATATATACATCACTCACTTCAGGTATTTAGTTATATAACCACTGACAGGTAACTTTGGTAATCAATGTATTGTTCATGTGTAAATAAATGGTATTATCAAAAATCTGAAATACAGCTGGTTATATATGGGTAAAACACACAGCCTAAACCAGCCAGATTTGCTCTAAAATAACCCAAAATATTCATAGCCTAGTTAGACAATTAACCTAGTTAACCCATATAAGCATGGAAAATGATGATAACAATGTTAGGGCTGTAAATTGTGATGTTGATGGTTGTAAAAATAAATGATTAATGACTGAGCTAAACATCATGTAGAGGTTGATTGTTCCTTTCTATATTATTTGGAGTTTAGACCAAATATATGTAGAGATACATGATATAGGGAGTGGAGATGCTGAAGTAATTGAACAATGGATAAAATATATTCTCTCTCCCCACCTCTCTCTCTCTCTCTCTCTCTCTCTCTCTCTCTCTCTCTCTCTCTCTCTCTCACACACACATACACACGCAAAATCAACTATACTACTACGTGAGAGGGTTGTGGGGGACTATTAACACTGTCCTTTTCTCTTTAAAATGAAGGAGAGATGTGAGAGCTATGGACTGGCAACTAACATGTTACAGTAGCTGATCAGTGACACCAGGGAATATGTGTATAATCATGCTCCAGCATGGAACTAAACAGTTACATACTTCTTCTCAGTGATAACTTTATTGTTTTACTGGTTTATATGATTGGACTATGGCCAAGCTGGGGCACCACTTTCAGACCATCACTTATTTCAATGATATCTATTGCAAAGAAAAACAAATAAAAACAAACACTGTTACACTTTTGGCATAAAAAGATGTAACTCTACATTGATTTACACAGGTTAATAGAAATTTCAACATGAATACAGATACAGGCTCTTGCCTACACACACACACAGACACACACACACACAGACACACACACACACAAATTTGGTAGAACAAATAGAAATATTAGAACTCCTTACATGAATATATATACATATTATTTTTAATCAGCTGAAAGTTACCAAAGTGACTCAGGGTCAAGAGTTTCATCCATAGTACTTATTGAACTGACTTCAAATTTGGGAATTTGTTTCTTATATAGAACTAGCAGTATAACTCGACCTTGTCCGGGTGTGACTTATTATGTCATCTACGATAAGTCTTGCTAGCTGAAAATCAACTAAAAAAGAAAGCCTTACAACGAAAAAACCCTTATGATGTAAATATGTTCATAATTCAAAAGACGATGAAATTAATAGGGAAAGTCTGAAGGCTATTTTGCGTAATATCATTAAGCGTACGTAAATTTCATCCGTGCAATTGGCTATAGAAATGTTTGTGCAAAACAACTTTTTGCGCTGCCCTGATTATACATAGCAGGGTAATCCCTTTTAGCAGGAGCTGGGATGACAATTTCTGATGAAACAATTGCTGGCGATCTGTTGCTACACAGTTTTGCCAGAATTCTATCAGATTGGGCAGATGTTGATGCACCATTTTGCATTATGTTCAAAATAGCTTCAGGAATGTGGTGCCTTACTGCAGTCTGCTGCTGTCATTTTAAACCAGTTGCTGTCTTTCCCCAGCAAACTCTCTTCTTTGGAGGCATAATCTATGTATATATTAAACAGAACAACAAAAGTTATAATAGATGGCAGGGTCGGTACTTTTCACATATCTGTAACTTTTCAGATTAACACCCACACGATTACCCATCCCTAATCCTAAACCTAATCCTAACACTAACCCTAACACTAACCCTAAACCCTAACCCTGACCCTGACCCTAAAAAACGTAACCGTAACATTAATCCTAAACCCTAACCCTGACCCTAAAACCATAACCCTAACACCCTAGTGAAAATCGTGGTAAATTTACAAAACATTGACGAACATGAGTTATATTTTACTGAATGATTGTGTACTTGCACGTGTATGCTTTTGAGAGAGCGAGAGAGGAAGAGATAGAGCGGGGGAGAGAAAGGAATAGGGGTAGTTAAAAGTTTTCTTATGACTGCTTCTCTTCACTGCCTATTACTTCATTAGAAATCTAAGGATGCACATAAGCACATAATAGAGAAAAATGAAACAAATATGGACGACTTGCTTCGAAACACCACCGAGTGGGGAACACTTCTCAAAAATAATCTGCAGTTGTTTCCTTCAAAATTCCTACATGCTTGTAATGTACATACATCAAGGTACATTTGTACAAAATTTCATGAAAAAATATTAATTTTCCTGGAAGTTAAGAGGAATTTAAGTGGAATGTCCGAATATTGTACCCCACCCCCTTCCAAAACACTTTCACCGAATATTTTTGTATATTTGGAATCTACATAATAAATAATATATGCATAGAAAATTTCATTAAAAAACATTCATTTTTATGAAAGTTATGACCTTCTAAAGTTGGGGGATACAACTCTGTAATTATGCCATCAATGTTTTGTAAATATACCACGATGTGAATGATTGTGTTTACTTGCAAGTGTATACGCTTGAGAGAGCGAGAGAGGAAGAGGAGGAGAAATGACTAGAGATTGAGAGCAATGTGTATGTTGTTGTCACAGGTCATGTATGTGTGGTTGTGTGTGTTTTTACGTATCTGTTATGAAAAATAGGTAAAGAATACTGAGATGAAAGTTTAATCTATGACATTGTATGTATCACTTTCTCTTGAGCGCGTGTGTAAGAATGGCGTTACAGGTAGAAGGGATGAAATATAAAAGTTGCTAGAAACAACAGCCAAATCTCCCTTAAATCACACAAAGTAAACGGAATTTTAAAAATCTAATTACTGCACTGGAAAGTTCAGATCGAGAAAATTCCATTGATGTAAAAAATTTTACGAAAAAGTGGAAAATGTGGATTTCTATAAACTTTCAAAAAGGCTTCACACAAACACACAATTTCAGATTTATATATTAAGATTACAACTCTGGAATGTTCCATTAAAATTAATTTTGGAGGGTCACATGTGTGTGTGTGTGTGTGCGTGCATGTGTATGTATGTGTGTATGTATGTTTTATGCATGTATATATATTTTTTTAACCAGTTCGTCTCTTATGTCTATACAATCGTTTTAATACATTCATGCATTTCTTGAAAGGCCAGATGCAGAAACCCATTGTGTATGTGTGTATATGTGTGTGTGTGTGTGTGTGTATGTGTGTGTGTGTGTGTGTGTGTGTGTGTGTGTGTGTGTGTGTGTGTGTGTGTGTGTGTTGTGTGTGATCTTTGAACATTGGGCCTCATGGAAAAATGGCAAGTGACTAGACCTTTGGCGATATGCCATGCTTGAGAAGACCCGTTAAGCCATGTGGAATTGTAGTCCAGTGTGTTTGAACTTTGGGCCTCATGGAGGCAATGTCAAGTGACTGAGATCTTTGGTGATATACCATTCTTGAGAA
>NW_028315520.1:0-25000 GCF_046866305.1 Octopus bimaculoides
ATGACGGGCTTTCACGCAATTTCAGTCAACCTAATTCACTCATAAGACATAGGACGGCTCATGGCTATTGTAGAGAACTCTTGCTCAAGGCCTCAGATAGTGGGACTGATAACCGAAGCCACAAGGTTGTAAAGCTGACTTCTTAATCACAGAGCCCTACTAACATTACGTAGTTAGTGATGAAACAGACATTTTCTTTTTTTTGAAAACCATTGAAGTGGAACAAAAAGGGTTGAGAAACACCTCATTAATTCAAAAGTTTTCTATCGTGTGATATAAACAATGTGGAGCGTGTGTGTGTGTCTGTGTGTGTGTGCGCTTTGTAATCCGCTTTGTCTCCCTCTTCCACTTGTTCGTTCCTTTTTTTTTTTTTTGTTAGACGCTGTCTTGGTGAGAGAAATTTTTTTTTCCTTAGCCGCTTTGACTCCCTCTTCCACTTTTTCATTTTTTTTTTTAGACCCTTGGCAAACACTCTGTTTCTCCTCTTGTCAGAAACACACTATTTCTTTCTTTCTCTCTTTCTTTCTTTCCTTCTCTCTCTCTTTCTTTCTTTCTCTCTCTTTCTTTCTTTCTCTCTCTCTCTCTCTTGCCCTCACTCTCCTTCACGCGCGTACGCACCTGATTTGACTTCGCCATGTCAACAAACTTCAAAACTGGTAAAAGTTTATCGATTTTTACAGCTATACGCGGGTGCCTCTGTGAGAAAAAGTTGACAAAAACACAGATAGAGTCATGAACAATGTCCTCCTAAAATTGGAGCGACATGCGTGCTAATTTGTGGACGTGCATAACCCACATCACGTACACACACACACACACACAAACATCTTGTGTTTTATAGATATTGATATATATATATACACACACACACACACACACACACACACATATATATATGCACCAGCATGACCGCAGCCACTTGGCTGAAACACATAAATAAATAAATAAATAAATAAATATATATATATATATATATATATATATTTGTTTTGCAAGATTTTTTATGTGAAATCGTGTGTTGAAACAGATGTTGTTGTACTTGGGGATGGTCATATTGCCAGTTTAGCCAATAAAAACACACGCACTGTATATTTGGTGTTAATTTTTTTTTTTTCAGCTTTATATTACATTAATCTTAATCTTAATCTTATTTCGGCCAGAGTTCTTTCGTCACACTTCTGTGACCTCATCAGTGGTCCTTTGTTTCCTTCTTTCTTATGTGTGTCTCACCTTGCTAACTATCAGCCCATGAACACCAACAGCAACAACAACAACAGCAAAAACGAACACATGAGGACAAGCAATAGAAACAAAAACAATAACAGAGAAAAAATCGAATACAACAGCAACAATAACAGGGAGAACGGACACACAGACACAGATAACCATAGGCACAAGAACACAGACAAAGGTAAGGCCATGGGGGTCAAGAGGGAGAATAAAGCTGAATGCAACAGAATTCTTGGACAGGGAGTCAGCAGACCTAAAACAGAAAACACTAGATGGGATGGTAACAATGGCGGTGGTGGTGGTGGTGGTGGTGGTGGTAGTGACAGTAACAATAGTAGTGGTAGGAATAACAGGATGAATGGGAGTAGCAATAACGGCAGTAATAGTAGTGGTAGTTACGAAGAAGACAACCCCAGAGGGGCCAACAACAGGAATACTAGCCTCCTTGACACTCAATTCTTCAACATACATGACAAAACTTATGATATGAGCCGGGTATACCCGACAACATTACCCTTTAACAAAAGAGTCTGCATCCCTAAACATACTCATGACCACATGGAAGCACAGTTCACTATAGCTAGGACAAAACTTAGACAGATTTTAGAATTATACACTAAGAGACAGAGACAGAATAAGACAGAGGCCCAACAACTTGGGAATATACCCGCAAGTGGCCTACACAAGCTCATGCAGCGCACGAAAAAGGGAGAAGTGGTATGCCTTCCCACAGATAAGTCCGGCAGAATGTCAATAGACAGCCTGCCGAACTATATCCAGGCAATGCAACCTCACATCGCCAATACGAAGGTAACAACCTTACAGGCGCATGAGGAAAGAGAAAAAGTCCTCAATGCCCACATGATGATGTGGACAATTGTCCTTAGACCCCAGAAGCGCACAGCCAACAACTTCCAAGCCTGGAACAATGATATCCCGACGCTGTATGGGCTCCGTAAGGACCACAAAGTAACAACTAATCCTGTAGTGGGACCACCAACAAGACCAGTCTGTGGAGCGAATGTCGCTAGTAACTACAGGATCTCCTACTTCCTCTCAATGATCATACGCCCCATAATCCAGATGTCACCTGATGTCTGTGACAGCACGGAAGATCTCCTCAGCAGGATCAACGACTGCAACAACACTTGCAACCTGACAGGGTGTATAGTGGGTAGCATGGATGTGGTATCACTATACCCATCTATCGACGTGGATTTTGCAGTGGAAAAGTGCGTGGAAATGATCAACGAGAGCGAAGTAGAGTTCCAAAAAGTCAACACAGAAGAACTGGGCCTCCTACTTAGATTGACATATGACGATGCATATCTAGATAGATACGACCTTAGAGATTTCTGCCCTAGTAGACGTCTAAGAGGTAGACCACCCACAATTACCTCTATGGCTAGGAAGACCCCTATAGAGAGATGGAGTGGATGGACCAGAGCCATACGGACCCCCACTAATATCCACCAGGTAAAGAAAATGATCGCACATGCACTAGGAGCTAGTATAAAGGTCACCCTAAAAGGCCACACCTTTAAATTTAACAACAAATTATACGCCCAGGACGAGGGGGCAGCCATCGGGGTTAGTATCGCCGGTGATGTGGCCAATCTTTTCATGGTATGGTGGGACAGAAGGCTTAAGGAACGCCTGACACAGAACTCCATACTCGTGAATGTGTACTCTCGATATGTCGATGATATCAACTTAGTGGTAAAGACACCCCCACAAGAGAGTACCCCTGAAATAGAAATAGAAACTAAGACTATGGAGAGCATCCAGCAAATAGCTAACTCCATCCACCAGAGTATTAGAGTTACGATAGACTACCCTACTAAACACCCTAACCATAGATTACCTGTATTAGATACTGAACTCTGGCTAGAAACTAAGAACAATAAAACCAGAATCCTCCATTCACACTATACAAAACCTATGGCCTCCAAGTACCTGACCCACCGGAACTCGGCTATTGCGGACAATGCCAAATTCAACATATTGATGGCAGACCTCGTCAGAGTAATGCGAAATGTCTCCTGCATGTGCGACCCTACAGAATTAAAGAGACATATACAACATTTCGTCCACCGCATGCAGTTCTCGGGTTACAGCCATAAAGAAAGGATCAGGGTTTACAAAGGAGCTATGAAGAAGTTTGAAACAATCAAACGCAACGATAGGAATGGGATTTGCCCACTCTATAGGAGCAAATCATGGAACACCATAGAAAGAACTAAGAAGAAAATAGGGAAGGCAAGCTCATGGTACAATAGCCACAAGTACCAAAGCGTCATGTTCGTCGACACCACCCCTAGAGGCGAACTGGCGTACCGCTTTAGAAGGGCCCTAGACAAACTTAAGCTAAGAATTAAGGTTGTTGAAAGGCCAGGCAACCCTATCAAATCCCTTATCAGTAGAACATACCCTTTCAGTAGAACCCCCTGCACTGATAGGAACTGTATCGTATGTAGATTTAGCCCACAAACGAACTGCAAAACCAGAAATGTGGTCTATAGTATAAGATGTACAGAGGGACGATGCAGAAATAAGACAACGACATATGTAGGCGAAACAGCAAGGAGTATAGGGGAGCGGGCAAACGAACATTGGAGGGAACTTAAGGAAGGGAAGAACTCATCAGTTCTGTACCAGCACGCTGAGCAAGAACATAGAGGCTCAATCAACAACATAGAAATTAAAATCTTATCTACACATAGCAGTGATGCAGCACTTAGACAAATTACTGAAGCTACACACATAATAGAAGGGAAACCTAGCCTGAATAGGAAACTAGAATGGAACACTAACATACGCCACTAACAAACCACAGCATGTGACAACATGTTACCCATAAACCAATAATAGGAACAAAGTATAATACAATACATAGATAAACAAATGGAATTAAATACTACATACGTTAACAAAATTTAATTAAACACATTAAAAATTAAAAAAATAAAAAAACACACACACACACACATGAACGTATAAATAAATAAAAACTAATACAAATGAACACGTATTAACAGAGAATATAGGTGATACAGACACTCCCCATACACACATGCACTTACAAAAGACACAGACACATTGAAGGACACGCATGCGTAGACACATACAATAGGAATACAAAATACAAAATGGCTGATAGTTAGCAAGGTGAGACACACATAAGAAAGAAGGAAACAAAGGACCACTGATGAGGTCACAGAAGTGTGACGAAAGAACTCTGGCCGAAATAAGATTAAGATTAAGATTAATGTAATATAAAGCTGAAAAAAAAAAAAATTAACACCAAATATACAGTGCGTGTGTTTTTATTGGCTAAACTGGCAATATGACCATCCCCAAGTACAACAATATATATATATATATATATATATATATATATATATATATATATATATATATATATATATACATGTATACATACATATATACATATTCTTTTACTTGTTTCAGTCATTTTGACTGTGGCCATGCTGGATCACCGCCTTTTAGTCGAAAAAATCGACTTATTCTGGTACTTATTTTATCGTGTCTTTTGCCGAACCGTTAATTTACGGGGACGTAAACACATCAATATCGGTTGTCAAGCGATGGTTGGGGACAAACACAGATGCAAACACAAATATAAACATATACATACATATATACATATATATATATATATATATATATATATATATATGTGTGTGTGTGTGTGTGTGTGTGTGTGTGTGTGTGTGTGTGTATGTATACATATAAATAGGGTTTGCTAGCATAGTCGAATGTACTACTGGAATATCATACCGATGACGGAAATTGAATATTATCATTCATAATCCAGAAACGCGTCTATGATTAACTTTAAATGGTTAGTTTTCATTGTTTTTTCTTCTTGTTTTTGCCTTTGTGAGTTACAAGTAATGTTGGAGTCTCAGCTTTTTTAGCTGCTATTTCTGAACTTCGGTATGTGGTGAAGCAAATATTTGCTGATCCCTTAATTATGTTTATAAATGTATGGGAACTTTTAAATAAGTTCTCCACCGATAATGGTGCTTACATACCGAAGGGCTTGGTAAAAATTATTAATTGTTGGTTTATTAATAAATTGATAAATCTTTACCCTTTTAATTTGTTATATATATATATATATATATATATGTGTGTGTGTGTGTGTGTGTGTGTGTGTGTGAGTGAGTGTGCGTGTGCGTGTGTGTGTGTGTGTGTGTGTGTGTGTGGCCCGCAAACATAGTTAACAGATTGGCATCATTCAAAAGCTACACAAATACGAGGAAACTCATCGTGACCAGCGGTCACAGCAATATCCAATAATTAATACTGTGATATATATATATATATATGTGTGTGTGTGTGTGTGTGTGTGTGTGTGTGTGTGTACTACATTTTTTTGCATCTGTTTGGGATTTTCTTGAATTCCTTTTGGAGTCGGTTTTACTTTTCATGAATATAGGGCCAGCCTTTTCAGATCATATTTTCGCTAGCAAAAAAAAATAAAAATAAATAAATAAATAAAAGATAAGGTACTGAGACCAAGCCTTCACCGACAAGTTTGTGATTTTTCTGATAAATTAAGAATAAATATTTTTTTGAGTAAATTATGTTTTTTTTTTTCTTTTTTTGTTCTCTTCTATTTATTAACAGTTTTGATTTTCGTACAAAATATCGTTATGTTAACTTTCGACGAATGGGCTTGAAACCCCCTCCACCACATAACATTACAGTTTCAAAAGGAAGCATACACATTACAGCATCACGTGGTTATGTAGAATTTCTTATCATGGATCGTCGATCACAGGAATTTATTAATTGGGTTCGTGATACAAGAAACCCAGATGAAACATTATTTTCAACAATGAATCACAACCCACATCTGAGAGTACCTGGATCTTTCAACGGTATGTCTTCAATGAATTATTTCATTTATTAACACGTTAACAACCGTTTATTGCTGTAGTGATAGTTTGTAAAGAAGATAACTAGAGAACGGCATTATTAATGGCAAGTTAAGGAGGGAGATTGCGACCTCAATGTTGGATTAAAATTAATCTTAAGGTGTAGAGGCTTTATTGGGTAAACCTGTTCGATTTTTTTAAATTTTACATGATCTGAGTTTAAACCGATTCAACGAGGTAGCCTAGAAATAATAGTCAAATGTTCTCCAAATCACACAATATTGTCTTATAAATAAAGACACATTTAAGTAATATAGAATGAGAAGAAAGACAAGATGGAGGCATTTCGAATGATTTATTTTCATGGGTCTTCTCATTCAGAGCGGATCTGTACAAAACAATAACGACAACTAGTAATGGATGATATCGACATACAGGTGAATACACGACTTAGCTTATGATATATGTAATTATTGGAGCAAATAATTAAAGCAACTAACAGGAAAACCAACAACTCAATCATATTAATCAGGTTATCTAAATAGTGGTGTATTTTCTGTCAAAACACAAAGATCTATATTTTAGGGATGATGGGTAAATAGCAAGCGTGACGTTTGCACCTTTTCAGAATGTATATAATTAAAGTGAAACAGTTTCATGCTAATTTCAGACGGCAGCTCGTACATCGAATATACTAATTTCTATAAAACCTGATTTGGGCCATCTAACATCTCTGGTCAACAGCAAAAATATTCCAGAGGTTGAATATTCCAGCCGATCTTTACTGATTTGGGGTCGCTGATTACAAAAATCATATTCATTTTCAAGATAAACTAAATCTTTTGTTACAAAATAGTCTCTTTTCAATCTTCTCATCATTCATTACCCCACTGTTTGCAGGGGGTAAAGAAGCAGGTAATCACACCTTGATATTGGTAAGTCCGGAGCAGGTTTCCAACCATAGCTTTATAACCCTTTGTGCATTTATTTCCAAGAAGATTGTCTGTGACCAATTTGAAAGCTGCCTACGTTGGCTTTGGAAGACAAGCAAAGAATATTAGTATAAACATACAACGCTAAAGATTTTGTAATCACTGCGGTAGCAAGAATTGTTCGGATTATTTATGCAGTTGAGGGGTATTTCAAACAGATAAATGTAGTTCCAATAAAATCACATTATTTGACATAAGAGGTAACATCCACAAAGCAGAAGTCTAAAGAACGACATAATAACCATCTTTTAATATATGATGCAATCTATGTTCTTTATTGTACTATAAACCCATTGAAAAAACGAAAACTGGTGTGCTTCTGTAACTAAAAACTGGATAACCTTTCAAAAGGAACTTGATTTTCGTAATCAGCGACCCAAATTAGTGAACATGGATTAGTTTCAGCTCCAGCACAAGAAAAAGTTGAATTTTGTTAATTTTGTATTTGATAGGATTTAAGTTGAAATTGTTTAGTTTAGGTTGTTATTTTTTTTTTATCGACTTGATTGTGCATCCTTCCTTTTTGGCTTCATTTTATTCATGTTTTTTATGTATTTATTATATTTACAGGGACGGATATTCATAAAAAGCCCTTAATTTCAAGATTTAAACTTTGGAAAAATATTAACCCAAACAGTTGTCATGGAAAGTGGTTAAGATCGGTTTGTGTTTTTGGACACGGTGATTTGAAACAATTAACAAATTCGTCGAAACTATTCGCAAACAAATTTGAACAGAGCTTTATGCCAATGACGCTTCGTTGTCTTTCAGAATGGCATTATAACAGAACACGAGATGAATATAATGGAAAATATGTATTTAGTGCTAAAGCCTATGAAAAACAGCGACATGTTCTTTTAAGGATACAGTAACTTAGTAAACTATAATTGAAATTGGCTAGATGTGTCACTTAAAATATTTATATAATTTTTGTTTATTTGTTTATCACGGTGCGTTGTTCATAAAAGATATCTTGTTACGGATGCTAAGTTTAAAGTACTATAAGATATAATAGGTAGGAATATTGGAAGAGTAATAGGAGGTTTAGATCAATAGAGTTTTGAAATGGTGTGATATGTTGTGCGGTACGTTAACCGAAACTTATTCTAGTGAAGAAATTTTTTTGCTCAACTACATGCAGGCTGTAAAAATCGGATCATTTTGAGTTTATTATCTAAACTGAAAACTTTCGTAAATCGATCTAAATTGAATAGGTAGCATAGTGATATAAGAATGTGTTTCTGAAACTGAGATTTGATTTAATCTGATATTTAAAATTTTCGAGATTTATGTATATTAGTTTCCTCAATATTAACATTACATAGTTATTAAGGAATATCTCTGAAGAGAGATTATTTTAATAAATATTATGCGTGGGATATAAACAAACACAGTTTGTTTTGTGTGTGTGTGTGTGTGTGTAAGCAAGAAACTTGATTTTCTATCGTGAGGTTATAAGTTCGGCCTTTCCCTACGTAGATCAAATGTCTTCTAACATAATTTCTGGTCTCGTGAGAAAAATCGAGGTAGGCGGACACCAGGTGTCGAACTGTATGCCTGTGACTCATACGTTCAATCTTGTCGCTATTGTATCAGAAGGTGGAGGCACAATGGCCCGGTGATATAAGAGACTTGCAGGTGATTTAGACGGGAATGAGTCTTATTGTTGCCTTAAGAGTCGATCGCTCATCTTTCGTCATTAGCATTGCACTCTCTCGATGGCTAAGACAATTTATAAAATGTCTCGATCTACTCAGTTTTGAAAGATAAATGACGAAAACACTGCGGAAAAGTAATCAAATGCAGCACTGTAAATTGACATGGGATTTATTTGTTTGCGGTTAATATAAAATCACTATTGTGGGTTCACTTTGCAGAAGGATCGGTTTGGTGAGGATGGTTCGCCCACACACACATACACACAGGATGGTAAATATATATATGCAAACAAGTAGACTAAAATTAGTTATGTTATGCGGTTCTTATGTAACTTTTGTTTAACCGCAGGTTAAGCCTGGTATAGCAGACATATATTGAAAGTCATTCTAACCCTGGCCATCCCATCTTGTATCAGACAGATTATCTAAAAGGAGACTTGCCTGCTATTTCTAGTTGGTTTTGCAACTATATAGAAGCTTCTTGGCTCACAACAATTGCAGTATTACAGTGAAGTGAATCGACAGATGACAGTTTCAATTCACACTAACGAAGTCCTATATTTTCAAAATTGACTTCAAGCTGTCAACTCAGAAATGATTAAAGTAATTTTCGTCACATATATCATAGGCATGTTATGGCTGTGTGGTTAAGAAGTTCACTTTGCAACCACGCGGTTTCGGATCGTAGTCCCACTACGCGACAAGACAAAATGTCTTTTACTATAGCTCTGGCCTGACCAATATTTAAAAGTGAGTTTCGTAGACGTGTGCACGCGCCTGTGCATATTTGTGGTTGTTCTTACCCCATCACCGCTTCACAACCGGAATTGGTTTGTTCACGTCCCTGTAAATTTGCGATTTTAAAAATAAGAGACTGATAGAATAAGCACTAGACTTTAAAAAGTGAGACCTAGAATCGATTTGCTCAATTATACCTTTCAAGACAGCAGCCCAGCATGGCTACAGTGACAGAATACCTGAAACAGGTAGAAGATAGCAGTTAATTCATCCTGTGGCTTTGTACGTTTCAAATTTGGGTGAGGGATAAATTTTTTAATGGGTAATGGCACCGGATGTATATCTGTATAACTTTTTAATCTCTGGTTCCTATTTAAATAACAAATTCAAAGAAAATTTACATGTAATATTACGAGAAACTGTATGCGACAATCACAATCATAAGGACGACAATTACAATAACAACATGAACTGTAATAATAAACTTCGAAATGTGAATAGATAAATAAACAAAACCGAACACACACACACACACACACACACACACACACACACACACACACACACACACACACATATATATAGCTGATGAAGGATGTTCTCTATGTGGCTTGTGTGTTTTCTGTACTCTGGTTATTATTATTTTCTTGTCTACGTTTTGTTTGCAATGTCCTGTACCCAGATATGCACCTATATATACAGGTAGTCGTAGGTATGCACATACCTGTACGTATACATGCATATACTCCTTTATTATTTGTTATATATATATATATATATATACATATATATATATATATATATATATATATAGAGAGAGAGAGAGAGAGAGAGAGAGAGAGAGAGAGAGAGAGAGAGAGAGAGAGAGAGAAAGAGAGACACAGAGAGAAACATTATTGGTCCTAAATCTCTCAACGAGAGATATTCAGTAGCAGTAGTTTAAAATAACGATTATTGGCCAACCTAATGTGGCAGTCCCATTTGGGACGAAAGCTACCGTTGTTTAGCCCTAAGCTAGCTATACGACACACTACCTGTGTTTTTATATATAAGGACACAGATCGTGTGTCGTATAACCAGCTGGAAACGATGTCTCCTGGGGCTAAACAGCAGTAGCATTCGTCCCAAACGGGACTGTCACATTAGATTGGCAAATAATCGTTACTATACACACACACACACACACACACACACACACACACATATATATTCTTTTACTTGTTTCAGTCATTTAACTGCAGCGGTGCTGGAGCACTGCCTTTAGTCGAACAAATCGACCCCAGGACATATTCTTAGTAAGCCTAGTATTTATTCTATCGGGTCTTTTTTGCCGAATCGTTGTGTTACGGAGACGTAAACACACCAACCTCGGTTGTCAAGCGATGCTGGGGAGACACACACACACACACACACACACACACACACACACACACACAAACACACACACACATATATATATATATATATATATATATACGACGGGCTTCTTTCAGTTTCCGTCTACCAAATCCACTCGCAAGGCTTTGGTCGGCTCGTGTTGAAGACACTTGCCCAAGGTGCCACGCAGTGGGACTGAACTTGGAACCATGTGGTTCACCTGTACATAATTCACTCATAGTAGGGTGAACTGTGGTAAGTTCTAATGTGCGTCAAACGAATTCCGGAAGTAAATTTCTGCGACGTTAAATTACCTGAATATATTAAAAAATGAATTCTAACAAAGGGCGTAAAAAATAAAAGAAAGTGGATCATAGCACTGCCCTGTGTGTTCACTAGTGGTAGACTGGCATGTAAGCATTTATCTCTAAATGAAAGCGTAACCTAGTGGTTAAGTCGTTTATTTAACACTCATGAAATTCTTGGCTCGATCTCACTTCGCAACATCTTAAACAAATATATTCTACCAGAGTTTTATTTATCTTTTTTTTTCTCTCTTTTGAGTCGTTCAAGTCTTGTTAGTAAGATAAGATAGATAGAAATGTGTGGAAGGCCAACTGAGGGATTGCATTTGTAATTCGAGGGATTGGCTATTTATCTCTCTCTCTCTCTCTCTCTCTCTCTCTCTCTCTCTCTCTCTCTCTCTCTCACTGTGTCAAGGAAATTCTCCTTCAGGATTATATTAAGGCTATAAGTGTCCTGATATTTCGGGCGAGCATAATCCTACTCATGAAGAACTTACACTATAGTTCAATGAGAAGAATATCTCTGTTGATCAAAGACCTGGGGCACACGTCGTCGAAACCGACGAAGAACCATATGTGTGTGTTGTTAGAGTTATTTCCCCATAGTTAAGCACCAGTCTGATAGTCAAAACTATTCTAACCGTGAATGTATTTTATATTTAGCCACAGTTTTTTTCTAGAACGACATTATACAATCCGTCCTCCATTTTTTTAAAGACGCTTTTAGCACGAGTTGATTAGAGGTGTTGTTTCAAGCAGGACAAGATCAGTATGTTTGTGTTTGCTTAAATATAGAGAATACATTTAACTACTCGTTATGCGTATCCGAATGATAATCCGACTTCATGTATATAAGTGTGTTTGTGCATATTTTCTGAAATCATCATCATCATCATCATCATCATCATCATCATCGCCATCATCATTACCATCATCATTATCTCTATCATCATCGTTTTAATGTCCTCTTTTCAATCCATGAATGGGTCATGCGGAATTCGTTCTACGGACGGATGCACTTCCTGTCGCCAACCCTCGTCTGTTTTCAAGCATGGTAATATTTTACCCTCAGCCAGAAGACTGTAAATGAATAACACCTATTGTATGACAGTGACGCCCGTTACTACTATCAAGCGACGTCAAGACAAATAGAAGCAAACATGCGCGAGCACACACACACACACACACACACACACACACACCAGCACAGAGTAACATATATATAACAGGCTGCATTCAATTTTTCTACCAGATCCATTCACAAAATCATGATCTGTCCTGTATCAAACTAAAAGGCACGCAAGTCCTATGCAGTTAGATTAAACCCGAAATTACGTGGCTGGGGATCGAACTTCTCAACTATACAGCTATGCCTACCCATGTGTGTATGTGTAATTAATAAATATACACATGTTAATTACGCATATGCAAATGTATACGTACGTGTCTGTGCGCTCGTCCATGTATGTGTCTATCATCTATATTTCGATGAGTGTTTACCGCTGATCATTCGCTAAAAATATTGAAGACATTCCAGAAACGTGTCTTGTAATCAATTTACTATCGATTACACTTTCACTTTTACTCTTTCACCATGTCCAAGCACTGGAAGTGGGCATTCTGGAGCACTACCATCGGACAAACATTTTTTTAAAAATTTCTCTTTCACTTTTGTATTTACAATTAAAACGACTTGGATTCATTTACTTTTTATTAACAAAAAAAATGTATATACATATATATATATATTTATATTTTGAAATAAAAAAAAAAACATGAGAAAAATAAATTTCTGTTGTTTTGTATTATTAATGATTCATCTAATATTCCAGGCAATGACTGAACAACTGAAGGAGTCAAACTGAATTCTGATGAACAGGTCCGATATATCTTATGCAGTTAACAATCCTGATATTTCGGGCGAGCATAATCCTACTCATAAAGAACAGGGAAATTGGTTAAACTCGTAAGAGTTCCAAATGCTTATGACAGACTAAAATCAGTGTAATACATACTTTAAACTTTGACCAGTTAAATCGCTTTCTCAACGTTCTTCGTCAGTATGCTGTGTCAGAAGAACTATGTGGGAAGTGTGAAGAACGGGGGACGTTTTGATTGGCCAAAGTACTTTGTTCAATTTTTGATGGACATGTTTCATCAATTCAGTCAAGAAAGAATACTGTGTCTATGACACTTTACAGAGCATCTGTAACTGGTAGAAGGAAGAAAAGTATCTTCAAACGAGTGGTCTTGCCAGAATGTTTGAAGCGGAATGGAAGGATCTTTATAGTTGCAGTTGCAGATTCAGTATTTTTTCAGTTTTGTTCCAATTGTTTTCAAATTTGCTTAAGAAGTAATATCAGAAAGGCGCCAGTTATCAAAGAGATTATTTTAGAAAACAATAGTATACAAAATAAACTAGTCAGTATAGTTAGTAGCTTAGCCGAAGCACACAGAGCGGGGATAGCAAATAACATGCTAACGGCGAGAATGGCGCTTGAACTTTTCTTCAACTTTAAATATGGAAGCTGTATTGTCCAAGCTAGGATGCGTGCGTAGAAACATAAAGGCTCAAAAGCTGTTGGTTGGGTCCGGGTGCAGAGGCACAGCACGGCGACAAATCTATAATTCGGTCTGTGACAGACCTCTGCTGCCGTGTGCTCTCCGGTTCCAAACGGGTGAGCGTAGTGTTTCGGCAATCCTTCGCCGACTTCTTTTCAGTGAGTGGCCTAATTAAGACAGCGAGCTTTGAGGCCTAACTCGATGGTATGCCGCACCTATCGGACGAGGAAATTGAGTGTTACGAAAAGCCGATTTCAGTGGAGGAAGTAGCAGACGTACTGAGCCGTTATGTGGGGCACAAATCATCAGGATAGGATGGCCAGCCCTAGGACTTGTCTGCTCTGGTTTTGCAGCCGTCTACTGCACCAGACAACAGACTGGAAGCTTTTCCAGTCGCGTGAGCCGGAGATGGTGACTTTGCAGAGAAAGGATCCGAACAAGGGGGACATGACTGAAAATTTCAGGCCCATAACTCTACTCAACACTGAATTAAGGATTTAGCTAAGGTGCTTGCCAAGAGTCTGACGCTAGCTCTTGGTAGTGTAGTCGGGGACGCACGAACCTGTGCAATCCCTGGTAGGTCTATTCCCGACAACCTGCACCTCATCCGATACAATCTAAATAGAAACGTTACAACGTAATAACTAAGCAAAATTAGTTGAATAGATCTGGCTTTGGAGGGACAATGGTCAATTTGGACCAGTCCAACATATTTGATAGGGTGGACCATCGTTATCTGTCTGATATTTTTTAAATAGCCTCTGATTTCCCTTGACATGAATGTGTCATCCACTTATTTGTAATATTTGCGAAGAAGTATTTTCCTTTGAGTGTATTTTCTAGTTACTGTTTTCGTAATTATAATCATTTCTGCCAAATGCATAAGGCCTGAAATTTTTGATGAAGAAGCTAGTCAATGTAATCGACCTCAGTGTTTATCCTTTCGGCCCAGAAAGGATGAAAGACTAAGTCGGCCTCAGCAGAATTCGTACTCGAAATGTAAAGACGAACGAAATACCGCTAAGCATTTTTCACGACGCCTCAACGACTCTGCCTGTGAAAGTCGGACGAGGTCTATAACATAACACTTGTAGTCAGATAAGAAATTGTGAAATGGGAGAGGAGACAAAAATATTTTGTTAACGTCGTTAGGCTACAGTGTTACTGCAATAATAATGGCTTCAAATTTTGGCACAAGGTCAGCAATTTCAGAGGAGGACCTCCAGTGTTTAAGTGATACTTATTTTATCAACCCCAAAAGGATGAACGACAAATTCAACTTCGGTGGAATTTGAACTCAGAAGGTAAAGACGGACAAAATGCCTCAAGGCTACCTTCAACCACTGTATTAATATTGAATATTTATATTTGGACAAAGCAGTGCACATCTTCTTCTTCTTCTTCTTCTTCTTCTTCTTCTTCTTCTTCTTCTTCTTCTTCTTCTTCTTCTTCTTCTTCTTCTTCTTCAGAGAAAGAGAGAGAGAGAGAGAGAGAGAGAGAGAGTGAGAGAGAGAGAAGGGAAGAAGTAGGGGAGAGAGAGACGCATAATCAATTAAATGGTACCCGTTTATGTCTATTTCTCGTATCAAACCAGTCAGCATCTAACTTGAAATGGTTTTATTTATTATACAAAAGGAAGACTTTAAATACTCGTCTGCACTTAGTTTGGCACTATAACTTGTACATGATATCTGCAGTATTCAACCAGGATTGGATGGCCTGCTCTATGAGCTATATTTCCAAATGCTAGACTTGTTCTCTCCTGTTTTGGCAGGCATCTACTGCAGCTGGCAAGAGATTGAAAGCGTATCTAGTCGAGTAAGCCGGTGAGTAGTGAAGAAGGATCCAATGAAGGAGGGGGGATGTGGTTAAAAATATCACACACATAACTTTGCTCTGTAGAGTGTCAAAGATTTTATCAAAGGTATTCGATAAGAGGCTGGCGTTTGTTCTCAGTAGTGTAGTCAGAGACGCGCAAACTTGTGTAATTTCCGACAGGTCTATCCATGGCAATCTCCACCTCATACTATATACCAAAGAACAGGTCGAGAATAGATTTGACTTTGGTAGGGCACTGGTCAATTTAGATCAGTCCAAAGTATTTGACAGATTGGATTATCGCTCTCTGGTGTCTGACCTAAGAGCTGTCAGTTTTAGTCTGAATCACAAGTAGAGTGGCACCTGCTCGGGTATAAAATTACACGGCCACCTCTCAGAATCGTTCAACGTCAAATGCTCTGTTTATTAAAGGATGTTCCTCGCCTCCTCACTTTATTTGTTTTGGTGCTTGTGTCTTTGCTGCGAAAGTTGGAGATTTTGAAGACTATCCCTCCCGACACAGGAGACTTTTGTCGGCAAACGCGGAAGACGGGACTGTCATGGTGTCATATACTTCGGATATAAGCGTGATCGACACTGTACTGAGAGAATGTCAGATATGTGCTAGAGTACACATACACCAGAACAAGGTCCATGTTGACCAGTGGCAATTTTTGTCGTTGGGCTGAGAACCCGGTGGAAGTGCTTGGAATCTGGTTCGGAGCAGAACCCCAGGTGGATTGGAATTAGGAAGGTCATGAACAGGGTTGCCAATCTCACTCAGAATTGAGCCGAGAAGAAGCTGTCTATGAAAGACTGGATGAAAGTAGCTAATGCATACATCGCTTTGTTGATGTACTGTTGCCTGAGCATCACACATTTCCCAATAAATTTCTGACCAGATTGGAATGTTTGCTTTTCCAATTCTTATAGAAGAATCAGATTCCTTCAGTTTTCAACTCCCACTCCATAGTGATCTCAGGATGTTGTTCTTGATATGCGGGCATGCCTTGAGGTTGATGCATCTTCTGAAATCTCTACATTATACCGATGACAACGACGACGAAAGTGAAGACGAACTGGTGTGGGCAACTTTCACGGAACACGTCTTGCCGCTGCGGAACATCTTTCTGCTGTGACACATCTTTCCGCAGCTCATCTTCTTGACCTATTGTGGATCAGAAGTAGACTACGATTGGGCGTTTAGCATCTGGAATGTTACCAGGTGCTTAAACATACACACACACGCACACTCTCTCCCTCCTCTTTCTCTCTCACTGTATTTTTCTCTCAACAACAACTTTTTCTCCTCCCTTTCTTCTAAAGGTAACGTATATTTTGATTCCTCCCCTTTTTCCCTTCCCTTTTATAGATGTGACGGACAGAGAGACACGGAGATCCGCTTGTTTTTTATAATATAAGATTCTTCTTCTTCTCCTCCTCCTCCTCCTCCTCCTCCTCCTCATCATCATCATCATCATCATCATCATCCCACCGCTGCCACAATATAATTATAAGGCGGCGAGCTGGCAGAATCGTTAGCACGCCGGGCGAAATGCTCTGCCGTTACGTTCTGAGTTCAAATTCCGCCGATGTCGACTTTGCCTTTCATCCTTTCGGGGTCGATTAAATAAGTACCAGTTACGCACTGGGGTCGATGTAATCGACTTAAACCGTTTGTCTGTCCTTGTTTGTCCCTTCTATGTTTAGCCCATTGTGGGCAATAAAGAAATTATTATTATTGTTGTTGTTGTTGTTGTTGTTGTTGTTGTTGTTGTTGTTGTTGTTGTTGTTGTTATTATTATTATTATTATCATTAAGGTGCCGAGCTGGCAAAATCGTTAACACGCCGGACGAAGTGCTTAGCGGCATTATGTCTGCTGCTACGTTCTGAGTTCAAATTCCGCCGAGGTCGACTTTGCCTTTCATCCTTTCGGGGTTGATAAATAAAGTACCTATTGAGTACTGGGGTCGATGTAATCGACTTATCCCCTCAGCCAAAATTCCAGGCTTTGTGCCTGTGGTAGAAAGGATTATTATTATTATTATTGAGTGAGAGAGCAGTGCATGCCATCAAAGTGACACTGGGGTAAAATATATGAAGCCCATTATACCCATCATGACTACCCGTCTGATAAGGGTACACCAGGCACATGCATCACAACCATATGTGCGCGACATGGTGATCTCATATCAAGATAAACAGCGCATGACCTCGCAGGTGGGGCCCAGTTAGAATTTTCTTCAGGTCGAGTAGCCCATCCCACTCAAAAGGTCCCTGAATAAGGTTTGTTTAAGGATGTTGAGCAAAACACCCATGTTTCCAAAGGTGAATTATTCAAACCCCAAAGAATTCCTCTCAACACATGGCTAAGATGCTCCCCCACTACTTCTGCTCATGATCACAGATGCACATATCGTCAGCCACCAAGGGACATGCTCAACTGGTTAAGGTCAAACAACTGACAAGCAAATCTGTGGTATTAAGCAGAATATTTGCTGTAGCCCATCTTTTATACCAAGACAAAACAATGTACATGATAACACTTCCAATCAATTAAGATCATTATTATTATTATTTTTTTATGTTTGACTTTTGTTTTGCATTTGTACAAGTTGGATCCAAGTCTCACCCAGAGACCTCAAGAGACAACAAGTTAGAAGTTCATGTAGGTGTTATGCCTAGGGTACCATATATTTGGATTTGTACAGTTTTGTTCTAGTGAATGTTTAAGAAACCATAAGAAAATTATGTGTTTGCTTTAAAATTTGAGATCACATAGACAGTATTTTACGTAGGATATGGGTAGTTCCCATGAGCACTATCTTTTGAACTTCAGCCATTTTGGGGTTTCCTGGTATCTGAGCTAGGTAGTAATCAGCCCGTTTCGCTGTCATTCCCAGGGCACCTATGACAATAGGTATTGTTTTCGTCTTCAGATTCCACATTTTGCTAATTTCTATTTCAAGATCTTTATATTTGCTCAGTTTTTGGTAGGTCTTGACAGATACGTTTATATCGATTGGGACAGTCATATCAATGAGGAGGCATGATTTTTGTCTGAAGTCTTTCAGTATGATGTCTGGCCTATTTGCGTCTATCTTTCTGTCAGTTTGAATGGTGAAGTTCCAGAGGAGCGCAATGTGATCATTTTCAAGTACTGGGGGTGGTTTGTGTTCCCACCAGTTTTTATCATGGGGCAAGTCCAGGTTTTTGCATATTACCCAGTGAATATATTGTGCAGCTCTATCATGCCTGTTGAGATACTCTGTAGGCGCAAGCAGACTGCACGTGGAGACAACATGATCGATGGTCTCATTTTGTTGTTGGCATATACGACATAATGGGGAGCTGCCGTTCTTTAATATGTTGGCCTGGTAGTTCTTTGTAGGTAGGCATTGATCTTGGGCTGCTATGATAAACCCCTCTGTTTCTGATTTCAAGCCAGAAGCCATCAGCCATTGATGGGTAAGGGTTTTGTCAATATCTGCATTATTCGCTCTCTTTGGGTATTTGCCATTGAGAGGTTTTCCATGCCATTTTTCAGTCATAATATCTAAGGCAGCAATTTTAGCACGGGTTTTCAAGCGCTTAGCTTTTTCTGCAGGTGTTTCTAGTTCGTCTAATTCTTGAATTTGTTGCAATTGGAATTCACTTAGATATTCCTTTGCCTGTTTTGTTACTGAGTAAGATGCTTTTTTGCTTTCATGTTTTAAGACAAGTTTTAGCATCCAGTCCTCAGAGTTTTTCAGATAGGTGTCTAGGCCAATTGTGGCTACCTTCATTGATAATGCCAGCTGTAGAAGTCCTCGGCCTCCCTCTTTTCTTGGCAGATAAAGACGTTCTATATCTGCCTTAGGGTGGTGCATTCTATGCATTGTCAACAGTTTTCGTATTTTTCTGTCAACATTACATATTTCAGTAATTGACCAGTTAACGATATTGAAACTGTAAGTCACGACTGGTATGGCTAGAGCATTGATCGCTTCGATCCTGTTTCTCGCGTTCAGCTCTGTCTTCAGTATTACTCTCACCCTGCGATAACATTCTCTTCTAATCCTTTCCCTCATCACTGAATGCTTGATATTGTCCCCTTCAATTACCCCTAGGTATTTGTAGCTCTCCGCTGGTTCTAACTCTTTTATGACATTTTGCTGGTCAAGGTTCACATTAGATGTTTTTGTCATTTTTCCTTTGATAAAGGTAGATTTTGCACATTTATCAAGGCCAAATTGCATCCTGATGTCATCACTGAATTGTTTAACAATTTAAAGCAAAGAGCTTTAAATCATCCATGTAAATGAGATGATTTATAATTTTATCAAATATTTTATAACCATACTGTGCATCATTGAGCAATTTTGAGAGCGGTATTAGGGCTAGACAGAAGAGGAGTGGTGATAGTGAGTCACCCTGGAAAATGCCACATGAAATTCTTACATCTCCAGCATTTAGAGATTCATTGTCATTGTTCAACGTCAGTGTGGTTCTCCATGATCTCATACTTACAGATAAAAAGTCACGCAGAGTAGGAGCTATTTTATACATTTCCAGACATTTCCTAATCCAGCTATGTGGTAGACTATCAAAGGCCTTTTTATAGTCTATCCAGGCTATTGACAAGTTTTTCTGGCGCTTGTGACAATCTTCTAAGATCATCTTATTGATGAGTATCTGATCTTTACAACCATAAGATCCACGTTTACATCCCTTTTGCTCATTAGGGAATATGCTACTTTCTATTAAAAAACTATAGGTTAGGACAGATGTTAGCGTCTTATACATTGTTGTTAAGCAGGTTATGGGTCGATAATTTTTTGGTTCGTTTGTTTCCTCATTTTTTGGAAGCAGGAATGTTAAACCATTAACTAGCCAAGAGGGCATCAAACTAGGATTTTGCAAAACATCGTTGTAAAGTTTTGTTAGCAGTTCATGGCTCTCTGGGAAGGCATTCAATCAGAAGTTAGGAATTTTATCCTTTCCTGGAGACTTCCATTTGCTTGACCTCCTGAGAGCAGATCTTATATCTTCTACCTTGACCCCCTCCCACTTTTGCTCCTCTAAGGAGTCTAGGTCTGTAGATATTCTATCAATCCAAGGGGCCTTTTCATTGTGTGTTTTATCTTCTGCCCAGATTTTATTCCAAAATTCTTGCACTTCTTCTTTTGATGGGACAGACTTTATTGTTACTGGTGTTTTCCCTATCTTCCTGTAGAAATTTTGGGGGTTATTTTTGAACATGTTATTATGTCGGAAGAATCTAACACGCTTTTCATACCTTACTATACGGGCAGCTTTAGCACATACCTTTTGCTTGATGGTTTCTATGGTGGTATCAATGTCAACTATGGTTTTCACATATTTTTTCTTTAGTTTTTGGGTCTTTGTAGGTTTGATACTCTTGTCAAATTTAAGGTTTTTCAAACATTCTATGTCAGATCTAAGTATCTTAATTTGGTGTTGAATGCGCTCTTGCCAAGAAGGCTTTTTGTGGGAGTGTTGTCGTTTTCTAACCTTTTCACCACATAGAACCGTTGAGATTTTTGCGGAAGCATAGTACAGGTGGTTGAGATCTGTAATATCAATATCATTAGCTGAAATTATATCCTTTAAGTGCAAGGCGGATTTTACCAATTATTTTCAGGTTTTGGTTAGAATTGCGAATTTTGGGGAGAGTGTCGCGTTCATTCATACTGGTTTCTTTAATTTTCAGCCATTCAATCATGATTTGATTTTTTAGATCATGTAGTTCTGTTGCGTCGATTTCTGTATGACTTACTTCATCTATTTGATTTTCACCTGCCTTAGTGTTTATGGTTGGTTCAGAGAGTTTATTATTATTATTATTATTATTATTATTATTATTATTATTATTATTATTATTATTATTACTATCATGAAGGCGGTGAAATGGCAAAATCGTTAGCACGCCGGGTGAAATGTTTAGCGGTATTATAATTATTATTATTTATTATTATTATTATTATTATTATTATTATTATTATTATTGTTCAGTAGTTTTATTTTAATAACGTGCTTTCACTTCACTACCGAGCGCAGGTCTGTGTGCCTTGGGTATGTGCTGTGGTTTGCTGTGATGCTCTTATGGTTACTGTATTGAAAGTGTTTTGCGTAGGATGTGTGCAGTGCCCAGTAGTGCAATTTACTGTATGTAAAATATATTTGTAAGTCCTGGTGTTTTTGTCATGTATTTGTCTGAATATTTTTTTATTATACCTATGATAGGAATTGTTTCTGTTTTTAGATTCCATATTCGAGTTACCTCTATTTCCAGGTCTTTCTATTTTGAAAGTTCTTCCATTTCTTTTAGGGAAACGTTGTCATCTGCTGGTATTGATACATCAATTAGAAAGCATTTTTTTTCTTCATGATCTTTGACAACTATATCTGGTCTATTTGCCTTAATTTCTCTATCTGTGTGTATTGGCATATCCCAGAGTATGGTTGCTTTCTCGTTTTCTGTGACTTTTTCTGGCGTGTGTTTAAACCATCTTTTTTCTGTTGTTATTCCAGTGTTGGCATAGCTTCCAGTGTATATAGGTCCCAGCTCTGTCGTGTCTGTGAATATATTCCTTCTTAGCCAGGACTGGGCAGCCAGAGATAATATGATTTATTGTTTCTTGTCCATCTCCACATATTCTACAGTTACTTGTTATGTTTCTTTTCATTATATGTTTTTGGTAATTTCTGGTGGGGAGGCTTTGGTCTTGTGCAGCAATTAAAAATCCTTCAGTCTCTGCTTTGAGTCCTGAGCTTCTCAACCATTGCTGGGATTTTTCTCTGTCTATTTCTTTTGCATTTAGTTTAGCCCAGTATTTACCATGTAGGGGCTTTTCTTACCATTGTTTTATCATGGTCCGTTGCTGTTCTATGTTTAGTTTGGATTTCATTTGTTTTATAGCTTTTGTTGTTTCTTCTTCTTCTTCTTCTTCTTCTTCTTCTTCTTCTTCTTCTTCTTCTTCTTCTTCTTCTTCTTCTTCTTCTTCTTCTTCTTCTTCGTATTTGTTAGGTAGTATGATTTCTTGTTTGTATTTGTCAGCTTCCTTAAATACTGAAAACAGTTTTTTGTTTTGCTCGTGTTTTGTGGCTATTTGTATTAGTTTTCCTTGCTTCTGGAGTAGGTATTTTTGCAGTCCTATGGTGGTTATTTTATAATAGTTTTCCAGCTGTATAAGACCCCTGCCACCTTCTGTGCGTTGTATATATAGCCTTTCTATGTCAGATTTTGGGTGGTGCATCCTATATCCTGTCATTATTTTTCTTGTTTTCCTATCTATTTTAGATAGTTCGTTTAGTATCCAGTTAAGGATATTGTAGCTGTAACTTATAACTGGGACAGCTAAAGTGTTAATACCTATTATCTTGTTTTTAGCATTGAGCTCTGGTTTTAGTATTGATCTAACTCGTCTATAGTACTCTTTCTTTATTTTTTCTTTCATTTGTGTGTGTTGTATCCTATCTAGTTCATTGACTCTTAAATATTTGTATGGCTGGCTTTCGTCTAGTTCTCTTATTTCATTGGCTTTATCTAGTGTGATGTTGCTACTTTTAACTAATTTTCCTCTTTTCAGGGTTGCTTTGGCACATTTTTCTAATCCGAATTTCATATCTATTTCCTTGGTAAAGCCATGTACTGTCTGTAGTAGTGTTTCCAGCTCTTTGTCATTTCTGGCGTATAATTTTAGGTCATCCATATATAAAAGGTGGCAGACTGTTTTTCCATAACATTTGTATCCGCATCCAGTATTATTATTATTATTATCATTATTATTATTATTATTATTATTATTATTATTATTATTATTATCATTATTATCATTACTATTTATTATTATTATTATTACTATTTATTATTATTATTATTATTATTATTATTATTATTAATAGTAGTAGTAGTAGTAGTAGTAGTAGTAGTAGTAGTAGTAGTAGTAGCAGCAGCAGTAGTAGTAGTCCGGGTGGTGCATTGTATTCTTGAGCAAAACACTTCACCTCACGTTTTTCTGTGATCACTTCGACACCTGATGTCGATTTGATGGAGAGAGTGAGCTAATGTGCGACACGAACATTTGATCACTATAAGACAAATCATTTGTGCAGGTCGTTCGGCAAAAACTGAACGCTCATACGCTATCATCGAAGGGAGAGTTCATTATTATTATTATTATTATTATTATTATTATTAAAAAGTCAAAATTAAAAGAAGAGTGCCATTTGTTATCTAGTGAACAATATTTCGACATCTCGCGTGTCTTCAACTGGTTCAAAAAACAAATTTGTCAATCTACTTCATTTTGGTTATTAACACGAGAGATGTCGAAATATTCTTCACTAGATAATAAATGGCACTCTTCTTTTAATTTTGACTCTATATCTTCAGGAGGAGTTACCTCTATCCTTTCATTATTAAATATTATTATTATTAAATATTATTATTATAATAATTATTATTATTATTATTATTTTATGTTTGACTTTTGTTTTGCATTTGTACAAGTTGGATCCAAGTCTCACCCAGAGACCTCAAGAGACAACAAGTTAGAAGTTCATGTAGGTGTTATGCCTAGGGTACCATATATTTGGATTTGTACAGTTTTGTTCTAGTGAATGTTTAAGAAACCATAAGAAAATTATGTGCTTGCTTTAAAATTTGAGATCACATAGACAGTATTTTACGTAGGATATGGGCAGTTCCCATGAGCACTATCTTTTGAACTTCAGCCATTTTGGGGTTTCCTGGTATCTGAGCTAGGTAGTAATCAGCCCGTTTCGCTGTCATTCCCAGGGCACCTATGACAATAGGTATTGTTTTCGTCTTCAGATTCCACATTTTGCTAATTTCTATTTCAAGATCTTTATATTTGCTCAGTTTTTGGTAGGTCTTGACAGATACGTTTATATCGATTGGGACAGTCATATCAATGAGGAGGCATGATTTTTGTCTGAAGTCTTTCAGTATGATGTCTGGCCTATTTGCGTCTATCTTTCTGTCAGTTTGAATGGTGAAGTTCCAGAGGAGTGCAATGTGATCATTTTCAAGTACTGGGGGTGGTTTGTGTTCCCACCAGTTTTTATCATGGGGCAAGTCCAGGTTTTTGCATATTACCCAGTGAATATATTGTGCAGCTCTATCATGCCTGTTGAGATACTTATTTACAGAGGAAAATAGGCAGAACATTTTTGAAAAACTTTACTTTATCTTGAAAGCTGGAAACTGTCTGAACAAGATCAGAAATAATCTTAACCTTTCATGGAGTGCCAATTCGGGAGTTTGTAGCTGATTTATTATATTAGTAAAGAACATCAGATTTTTCATCCGTTAATCCTTTTCCAATTGGAGATAAGATGTTTTCTTCAAGAACCGTAATAATAAGCTCCAACAAATCCACTGATC
>NW_028315521.1:0-7500 GCF_046866305.1 Octopus bimaculoides
TCCGCCTAAAGGCCTAAGCCGAACGAAGCCCCGAGTAACTTAAACGCCGCCTCAGTCCAGCATTCGACAACACCGTCCGACGGTAATAATTTTCTTTTCTATGTGCCGAACTAGACTTGTTCGAATAAATTTCTGCTTCAGTCACCGCGCCTCTTTTAGAAAGGTACTGACCAGCACAACTTCCAAGGTGTCTGACACCATTCAATGACATCGTCTACATATGTTGACATTGCTCTTTCGCGACCTAGGGAGAACAGTTGCCTTTAAGCAAATCCAGTTTCCGCAGTAATAATTCAAGCTTCAGTGTATACAGAAGAAATTGGAATGGAGTTTATGACTAGAAAGGATTTTGGTACGTGGATTTTAAAACGACCACTGTAAGATGCTGCAATACCATGGCGTGATCTAGCCTCCGGAAACTGTTCAACTGATCAATAATAATCAGAGTCCCACCAAGCATATTATTACTCTTTTTATCGAGGCGGCAGTTATAATGGATTGTTTTCCCACCACTTACCCCTATCCGTTTCCCAGTTCCTGTTATCAGCTTTTCTTAGCAACTTGAATCTTCTGCTGGAAGCCGCAGCAGGCTGCCAAGATACCCACTAGAGTTTGTCATAGTTTCAGGGCCATAACTCCCCTAGTACACAAGAAAGTGATGCTGGACAGCAACACACATCTTTTTAGAATCGAGTAGCAGGCACCCGTTACGCTCCCTCAAAGTTGAGAAAACTTTCTTGCCACGCTGTATCCGTCCTGCAAATCTGTCGAATGACTTTTAACTCTAACAATATAGCACCCGTATTGCACACAGATAAAAATAGCCGAGAACCATTGCAATGCCCCTTCTAATCACCTCTTCTAGTTTGCTCACAATCTCTTTTAATCTATTTTTCTTTAACACTACTTGTTTGCTAAATCATATGGGTTCTATTTTCATCTCCTTCTTTTACATGCCCTCCAATCAGCTACTTCGCACACTTCCACAAATATATTCCTCAAAAACCTTTCAGACTCCTAAAGAAATCCTATTGTTTTGCGTCTATTGGGACCGCCTTTACTGCTGATCACAACCAGTACCATTGATTTATTGTTCGGATCCGAGGTACTTGTCTGTGCCTCAAGATCTAAGCCTTTCCAAAGCAAAACTGCCACCCTGCATCCTGATTTACTTGACTAGAAGAATACCTTCATATCGTCATCATCGATATGTGTCTATCCCGGAAATGTTGGTCTCGTTGATAGTTACTGCAGCTGTATCAAATGATCTGAGGTTACCATATTGTCCAGCAGTCTGACTTATATTATGATTTGTGCGCACGAGAGAGAGACAGAGAGAGGTGAGTATTATAGATGGGATCGACTCTAGTACAACATTGGTAATTATTTTACCAATACAATTCGATTTGAAAGTGTAGAGGCGTGACTGTGTGGTAAGAAGCTTGCTTCCCAACCACATGGTTCTGGGTTCAGTCCCACTGCGTAGCGCGTTGAGCAAGTGTCTTCTACTATTGCCTCGGGCTAACCAAAACCTTGTGATTGGATTTGGTAGGCAGAAACTGAAAACCTGTTATATATATGTGTGTATATACGTGTGTGTGTGTGTGTGTGTCAGTGTGTCTGTATTTCTGTGTCTGTGATTGTCCCCCACCACCGCTTGACAACCGGTGTCGGTGTGTTTACGTCTCCGTAACCTAACGGTTCGACAAAAGAATTTTGATAAAATAAGTACTATGCTTAAGAAATAAGTCCTGGAGTTGGTTTGTTCGACTGAAAACCCTTCAAGGCGATGCTCCAGCATGGCCACAGTCAAATGACTGAAACAAGTAAGAGGGAAAAAATAAAGAACAAAAGTCGAATTAAATATTTTTAGTTATTTTATCAATAGCCCGATATTTGAACTCAGAAATACTGTTTAGTTAGCATTTAGCTAAATAAAGTTACTTCTTACCCCCACCCCCACCCTGTACAATACTCGCTCACACACACAAACGCACACTGAGACCCCCACCTCACCCTTTAGTGGACTGAAATATTGTGCAGCAAACAAATTAAGAGCTGTTTTGAAGCGAAACTAAGTACGCTGACCTGAATTAAACCTCCGTCTGCCGATTGAAATAGGAGCAGGCATTCAAATGCGATACTACAGGTAATGGTAATGGTAGTAGTGGTGGCTGTTGTTGGACATATGAAGGGTGTTGTTTATTGCTGCAGCATATTTCTACCCTCCTTGTCAATGTCACTAAATGAAAAAAAGAAAATTCTTTTGCAAGCAGACACATGTATACAACTCTATGACAACATTCTTAAAACACTCTCTGTACCTCGCAGCCCAGACAAACATTCAAAACACTTATGCATAAAAACAGTTGTGACTTAAATAACTTCACTAACCCCCACCTCATAATGTCTAGATGTGGTGGTGGTGGTGGTGGTGGTGGTGGTGATGGATCTCCGTCGTTCGACGAGGAGGATGCAACTGAATTACTTGCCCCGGAATTAACGTCTAATTAGCTGAGCATTCCATAGATACGTGCACCATTAACGTATTTCTCAAACAGAATCAGTGTAACACAATGTGTAACTCAGCGATATCTTTTGAATTATTAGCACAATCTACTGGCAAGCTTCAGTACAGTCTCCCTTTTACGCAGTTTTGCTCTCAAGGAATGGATCGACTCATTGCTATAGAAAATGCTATTTTCCAAAGATGCCTTGCAGCAACATCGAACCCGAGAACCCGTGGTTGCGAAGCATAGTACTTTACCATTCGGCCATACTACATCTATACCCAGATATGCATCACCTATAACAATTGCAGAGTGACAATGCGCTATGACAGAGTCCACTTTTCTCGCCTATTTTATAGATACCATAGGTGCCAATAAGTAAGCCTCTACTTGGCTGATAAATTTCTTTCAACTCACACCCTATTGTCGTAAAGAGAAGGACACATTGGACAATATGGTCACTGGTTTACATGCAGCAAAGTTATAGCTGGACCGCCATTAACAATAAGAATACTCGATCAGAGCTAACCTATGGTTAAATAAGAACAGCAACAACAACCGTACAAAGACTGTCAGTCACACGGCCTCACCCCATACAATTCATTTACTGTATGAAGGAAAGATAAATATGTCTATCAGCTTGGCAAATGTAGTATATAATCAGGAACTACAACAAATTAGTGAGGAACATCTTGTCGTTTGTTCGACTACCTGCCTTCAATACGGCTGACTGGATAGAGTTGTCCTGAGACTAAAAGACGCCTATCCAATAGGCTTAAATATGAATTTCTTACGTCTCATTTCTGAAGTAGGTAATATATTCCATTCGAAACGGCTCCAGGAAATAAAGAAAACGGGGAAAAAAAGAAAAAAAATATGAAAGAAACCTTTATTTTTAAGTTTACAAAGAAATTAAGAGCAAAGTTGACCACAACCATCGGAGCGCGAATCGCTCCTCACGAACGCACATTCGTGAGATGGTTGTGATATATAAAGTTTTGAATAGGAACCGGAAAGGGAAGTATGAACACGCAATGCATATGTGCACACTGAATTCATAAAACGGAAGAGAAGAATGAAAATGCAATGCGCATGTCAAAATAAAACAGAAGAGGAGTTATATGATAGTCTGCATGCCAGTTATATGTTAGTCTGCATGCTACGTCTGACACCACTATCACACAGCTTTGCAGCAATTTTCTTGTTTACATCTACAAATCAGTCAATGATATTTTTTTTTTCAATGTTCGTGATTTTTTGTCAACGTTCCATTAGCTTGCCAAGGCATTGATCGTATAAATTACTGATTTTGACTCCGAGCCACATTTCCAGCTGTACGTCGTTGTTGAACGAAACTGTTGGAGGTTTGCAAAAAATAGTAATAATCTGAAGGCGCTATATCAGGAGGATACGGTACGGTGTGTGTAGCAGAACTTCCCAGCCGAGCTTTTGAATAGCGATGTGGGGGCGAGCGTTGTAGTGTAGAAGAAGCACGCCATATCGCCGGTCGGGTCGTTTCAAATGGATTGCTTCGTTAGGTAGTTCATTTGCTGAACGTAAAACTCTGCATTGACTGTGTGGTTGTTTTCAAGCATTTCGTAGTAGATTAGCCATTCCGAACCCCCACCATACGCAGATCATTGTCTTGCATGGATGTAACTCTAACTTTGCTCAGGATTGTTGCTTGTTTGTCGGGATTCAACCTGACGAAAAGATGCTATTTTTTAATCGCTAGTGACGATGGGGTGAAGAAACCTTCTTTTGTGTTGACGAACTGCTTGGTGTCAAGAAAGCACAGTGGTGGCAATAGAAGAACGCTTGACAGGAGTCGGCATCATGAGAGCGTCTCATCTGCTAGGCCAATTCCTTAGTGGATTGGTGCGGGTCCACGTGGATGAACTCATTTAATCAATCCTCATTGTATTGAACAGGTTGGCCGGAGCACGGAGAGTCTATGAGGTTAAATTCCCCCTCCCCGAAGCGTGAAAACCATATCCGTGCAGTTCTTTCAGTAATATCGTTGAAGACACTTGCCCGGGGTGGTACCCAAGTAGAGTGATCAAACTTCGAACCAGATGTTTACAAAGTACACATCTTAAACAATACAGCAATGGCTGCGTCTTTCGTGTACGGAAAGAAACTGGAAGTTGTACCGTTCATTCAGTTGCTAAGTGAGATGAATCAATTCCAGATGCAATTTAGCATTTCCAATCACAGACACATTTCAACAGGAGTTGGCTCATCGTTCTATTGCTTGAATTATACTCTACGTGAAACCACAGAGGAGGGAGGATCATAGTTCTTAGAATCGATTTGAATACATTAGTATTCATTTTCTCAGTATAATCTAAATTCAGCAAAGATGGAAATGGTAAATAGGGTACACTGCAGGACGGCGCTCCTTGCTTTTAGACTTATAGTATCTAATCCTCCGTCTATCACCATTAACCTTCCAGACAGTCGCATACCTCTCTAATTCTTAAAATCTATTTACATCTCGGGAACTTAGACTGCGGGCGAGTCAAATTACAGCTGCTTACACTATCAAAAGACACCGATAGCATATAATCTCAGAAAGGCGAGAGAAGTAATTTTCCATTTAGATATTGCATGTTACCATTTAAATCAATAAAATCCTATCTGCTTCCACAACTCCTCAAGCTTCAGTGGATTGAAAAAATGCACAATGATATGAAGTTTATTAAAAAAAACCCAGTTCATTGACCTGATTGATATGCTTTAGTAAAATTAACTCTCCGTCTGCTACTGTTGTAACATGAGCAGGCACGCTGTTACGACAGTAATAAATAATAATTCGTTCTAGTTTTTATACAAGGCCAGTAATTTTGAGGGGAGGAGGCAAGTTGATTACATCGGCTCCAGAACTTATCCGGTACTTATTTTATCGACCCCGAACGATGAAAAGACAGTGTCGATTTCAGCGGAATTAGAATTCGTAAATTCCTCTGAAGTAGACTTTGCCATTCATCCTCTCAGAATCGATAAAAAAAAGAGTACTACATGAGCACTGGGGTCGATGTAACTGACTTACCCCTCCCACTAAAATTTCTAGCCTTGTACCAAAATTAGAAAGACAATAATAATAATAATAATAATAATAATAATAATATTTAAAAAAAGGATTGACGTAACTATTCACGAAAGTAAATAGTCAAAACGAAGAGCGCGATTTTAGATGTTTTATTTTTTGAACAACATTTCGACAGAACGTCTGTCTTTCTCAAGTTCAAACCAAAAGGTGATTGAAAATTCAAAATTTCAGAAACCAAACGTAGACTATGAACGTGAGTAATCAGCGTCCATACGTTGATAGAATGACATCATCAGCTTTTGTCAGTTTTTGAATTTTCAATCACCTTTTGGTTTGAACTTGAGAAAGACAGACGTTCTGTCGAAATGTTGTTCAAAAAATAAAACATCTAAAATCGCGCTCTTCGTTTTGACTAATAATAATAATAATAATCCTTTTTACTAAACGTACAAGGCCTGAAATTTGAGGTGGGGACTAATCAATTACTCCACTGGAACTTATTTTATCGACCCAGAAAAGATGAAAAGCAAAGTTGATATCTGCAGAATTTGAACTCAGAACGTAACAATGGGCGAAATACTGCTAAACAATCTGCCAGCTCGCAACCCTAATAATAATAATGATAACCCTTTCTACTATAGGCACAAGGCCCAAAGTTTGGGGGGAAGGGAGGAGCCGATTACATCGACCCCGAAAGGAAGAAAGGCAAAGTCGACCTCGGTGTAACTTGAACTCAGAACGTGAAGACGAACGAAATACTGCTAAGCATTTCGACCAGCTCACTGCTTTAATAATAATAATAATAATAATAATAATAATAGTAATAATAATAATAATAAATGCAGTACCAGGCAGTGGCTCTCATGGCTTTTGATCTTAACTGATTGGAAGTGTTATCATGTACGTTGTTTTGTCTTCGTATAAAAGATGGGCTACAGCAAATATTCTGCTCAATAACCACAGATTTGCTTGTCAATTGTTTCACCTTAACCAGTTGTGCATGTCCCTTAGTGGCTGACGATATGTGCATCTCTCATCACGAGCAGTAGTAGGGGAGGATCATAACCATGTGTTGAGAGGAATTCTTTGGGGTTTGGATAATTCACCTTTGGAAACATGGGTGTTTCTTTCAACATCCTTAAACAACTCTTATGCAGAGACCTTTTGAGCAGGATGGGCTACACGGCCTGAGGAAAATTCTAACTGGGCCCCGGCTGCAAGGTCATGTGCTGTTTATCTTGATATGAGATCACCATGTTGTGCACATATGGTTGTGATGCATGTACCTGGTATACCCTTAACAGACGGGTAGTCATGATGGATATACTGGGCTTCGTATATTTTACCCCAGTGTCATTTTGATGGCATGCACTGCTCTCTCACTCAATAATAATAATAATAAATAATAATAATAATGATTATTTTTTATTTGCCACAAGGGCCGAACACAAAACAAATAGTGACAATGCAATACAAGGGACATGTGGGGTGTTGAACAATGCCGTGTATACAATAAGTAACAAAAACAATTAACAAAACAATTAAATAATAAATATTCTGCAAAAAGTAGGAAAGTTCCTCACAGCGACAACCGAGGAGCCCCACGCACTCTGGTTATCCTGACCGCCTGGTGCACCTCGGTAGGCGCCTCTCTCCTTCTCAACTCCTCCGATTTATAGGTGGAAGTTCAGAGTAGGTCCATTCACCCGACCATTCTCGTCATATTCAACCACCTTTCAACAAATTTACTGGGGGTGGGGGGGAAGAACTTCACTCTCTACCCTCATTTTCATTTTCAAGTGGAACTTGAAAAAGTCGATGAGGGCTTGGCCGAAGAAGAAAGTATCTGTCTTCAGTCCTTCCGATCTCGTCCACAACACTACCCTCTTCGCCATGACCACTAGATAGAGGAAAACTGCCTTCCCTTCCCGGCCAAAG
>NW_028315521.1:12500-25000 GCF_046866305.1 Octopus bimaculoides
ATCCTTAGATAAGGTGCGAATATTAAGTTTCATTTTTGTCCATCAACACTTATCAAAACTGATGCCACAAACAATGGGCTGAGGAAAGAGTCATTAAGTGTTTTGACAGAGTAGAGGGACATATTGTACCTAGTTTTGTTCAACATTATTAAATATGGTAAAATTACGAGAGCAGATTTGACCTTTAACTTCGGCGTTGTAGATTCAAATCCGAGGAAGCTATCTGCTACATACTTTTCTCACCATTTCCCTAGATATCAATTACATGTATTTCCACTGACTCTGGCTCAATCTCCTCCTAGCGCCTCATCTTTATTCAACCCTCTCCGGTAACTTCAACACTCACAATTCTTTTTGACAAGTCACACTAGTTCCATACTAATGCTGTTAGGGTAGAGACCGAATCTTTCATAGCCCCCAAAACTCTACATTAATTATTTCCATCCCAAACTCGTATCTCTTTGTTCTCTCTTACTTCCAAACACTTATCTGTCTCTATTATTGGTCGGTCTGGTTACTGCCTTATCGCAACCACTCACCACACACCATGTATACCTCATCCAACCACCATATCCAGGACCCTATGATATATCAGTTCACTGTTGAATCTTCGTAAGATCTCTTCTAACTATTCATGGCTACACCTACACTTCCCTCCTGACATATTACAAACAGCTTTACGGATGACTGAACCCCATTTTTAAATAAGTCTCTCCGCAACCATCCAAAGCAATGCTTACAGCAAATGAACTTAGTAAGTTGTGCGCTCATAGCTGCTTTGCAGCAGTTTAGACTAAGAACACAGTCCACATCCCTCGTAGAAAATCACCCAACCCAACGAATAGGATAAACTTTTACTCAGTACTATACATCCTGCATGACTATCATCTGAACCGCCAAGTATGGCATGCGTATCGAACAGACCTCAACATGTGGCCGAAGCTTTCTGGGCTTTTTCCAAAACGCTCTCTTTCAACTCCGTGGAATCTTTTTTTATAGCGTCTCAAACATGACGGCTCTGTAAACAGAACTCACATAAGAAGTGTCCATATTTACAGTCAACTCCTTACAAGGTATATCTCTTCCTAAACCCCTGTCCATTCTGAACTTACCATCATGCCAAGTGTAATAACACATTCACTCCCCCACAAAACAACGTCCCCTCTTCCATTAACCTCAGTCAAACAACCCATAGCTAGCTCTTACTCCTAATAAATTCTTCCATATCTCTCTACAGATATATCTTGATCTTTGTAAACATACCAGAGTCCAATTCCCAAGAAAGCAGTTTGTTTGACCCAGCCAACTATCGTCCCATCATACTCACTCCCATTATCTCAGAGACAGCCATTAGCTTTCCTTGATACCTAGTCTCTCCACCTGGTTTACGTAAAATCAGATCTACTGGTGACATTTTTCTATATCATGAAAAGGAATTTGAGGAAAACAGTGTCATCCCCCTCGACAATATAGTAAAGCTTTCGACCGTGTTCGTTATTGAAACCAAGGAAAACTGCTTGCTTACCAGCAGCCAATTGGATTGGCGGCTTCTCATCAGATTAGTGAGTGTTGAAGCTCCCTCTGTCTAACACTACGAACTTTGATGCACTCAGGATTCGGTCAATCCTCCCACAGCTCCCCCTATACTTCAGCTACCCACTTACCAACACCCGCAACATCTATTCCTATACAGAAGACACCATTCTTTATTCCTGACAAATCTACACTGCCTCCATAAACAGAGACCTGGAAAACATTCTCCAAAAGTCATACCAATCTTATTTCCTTCTACATCTCGAGGATCCAGTCAGTGCACTTACCGAGAAAAGATTATAGCACCACACCCACTAAACATAAACAGCACACGAGACCCTTCGACGTCACTATAAATGTTACTCATGGAGAACACATTCTTAGCAAAACCAAACACTAGTCTTCCTCTCCAGAACTGAAAAATTATTCATCCCCAACTATAAATTCTCTACAAAACACAGCTGAACCCCATGGTGTACTCCTCCCATATTTGAGATGGCGGTGCTATTACAACATACAGAGATCGAAGGCCACATCCGAAGGAAAGTTACCCGACTGACTAGAATAAAATAACTCACCAACCCACTTCAACTTCTAGATCACAGACATTGTCTCTCTCCACCTTGTAGAGTGGATTCTGATCATCAGAGCAATTGAGTATCATGCCACTTCTACTCAGGCGCACCCAACTCATCTCGTCACCTACATTTTGTTCACTTTTCTCTAAGCCCTACACTAACTACTAACGCCAGCCTTAGTCCCTCTCAGAATATCGACCTTATGGAATACTCCACATTCTGTAGGATTTCAAAAATAAAGTCTGTCAGTTAGGTTTCATGAGTTTCAACAGGCCTATGAGGGTTATGGACGCAGACCTTTTTTTTAGGTCAAACCAATGAAATTCAAAAACAAAAAAAAAAAAGAGAAAAAAACATTACCTACTAACGAAATTTCTTTACGCAAGACGGAAGTAAGATTCATAGTTAAAATGTAAGCATAGAGAAGAAAAACCTGTTTATATTCTTGAAAATTTGTTTTTACACACGTCAAATCTATGGGGAGAAAGATTTTCCTGAGACCTTCCCGCAGAGAATACTATTTAAATTTTACTCAGCAGGAACGTGCTAAAATAAATATACATATTATTTTTATAGTTTTAACTTTCACTTTCCCATGCTTGCAAGAGTCAGACGGAATTCGCTGAGGTAGATTTTCTAGTCAGATGCCCTACCTGCCTCCAAGCGAGATAATATTTCCTTATGGTCAGACAGTTGTTTGCAGCTATTACGTGATGTTAAGAGAAGGACACGCACAACTTTCATTTCTGTCTATCAAATTCATTTGCAAGGATTTGGTCCGCGTGGAGCTATAGTAAAAAAAAAAACATTTGGCCAAGCTTGCCAAGTTATACGGTAGAAAAACGAACATCGTAAAAAAGCAATTCCTGAGTCTATAGAACACAAATATCCCGGCAAATGAGTAACTTATAAGGAAATGCTTTCTGGTATTTAGATGTGTTGCAATGTTAAGTTCACACCAAACATGGTTTCAAATTTTGGCACAAGGGCAGCAATTTCGAGGGGTGGTGGTGGCGGTATTAAGTCGATTACATCGACCCCAGTGATCAACTGGTACTCATTTTATCAACCACAGAGAGGAACAAAGAAAAAGATCCCAAGATATTCATACTATGTAAAAAAAAAAAGTTATCAGGGACAACGGGACATTAACACCTCAGAACAGTGGTTCCCAAATGAGGTGGTACTGCCCCCACACCTGGGGGCTGTGGAAAGATACAGGAGGACAGGACATTGAAAAAGATTGGGACGATAATGGGGTGGCCAAATGAGGACAATGGCTGTATAAACAAAAAAGTAATGGGCTAATTACGTTAAGTTTTATTTGTGAAATACAGTTGTTGTGAAACTACTTCAGAAAGTGGTCTATGTTTGTGGTGAGTGAGAGAGGGGGGGGGGCTAAGAATTTGGCCTGGGCATCAAGGGGGCGGCATACCGAAAAAGTTTGGGAACCACTGCTTTAGAAGATTACAGTTGGTGTCTAACAAGTGTGTTACCTGGCAAAAAAATTATCGAAAATCATTAAAGACGTCTTTTCTTCCACACTTGTTTATGACTCTGTAGAGTTTTAATGCTAATAAAAACAATTTTCCAATGTTAAGTCATCATTAACTTCTTTTTTTTTTTTTGTAACTTTACTTCTTTAAGCATTCAAAAATTGAAAATTTTAACTGCAAGATGAAATTTGATAAAATACTGAGTTGAAAAACTGAAAATGGTTGAGTAACACTACTATTTTCGAATTTATCTGAGCCAGATTGTAAAGATTCAGTTGAAGAAAACTCCGACAACACAAAAACTTTACAAAATGCAGGCCTAATCGTTTTCTATATACATAATTTACAAACACACATAACATAATATACAAGACATATGTTATAAACATAATATGTAATGCATAATCATCTTTTTAATGTCTACATGGGCCAGACAGAATTTGTTGAGGCAGATTTTCCACGGCAAGATGCACTTCCTGTCGCCAACCCTCACCTGTTTCCAAGCAAGGAAATATTTCACCCTCCCCCCTCCGCCTTGGCCGGTCATTTTCACGGAAGTTTAGAAATGAAGGACATACTGCATGTACGACGGTGACGCTCGTTTTACAACCATCACGTGGTGTCGTGACAAAAAAGAAAAAAAAAACATTTTCCTCTATACATACGCACGCACGACATCCACCAAATTCACTCACAAAGCTTTGGTCATCTCGGACTTAGAAGTCCCCACGCAGTGGGATTGAACCTGAAACTATATGGATGGGAAGCGAACTTTTTAACCGCACAGCTATGACCACTTTTAAACATTCAAACATAAATGATACATTAGTCACTCACAAGTGAGTACGACTTAGTAGCATGTATCAGACTTTCGCTGTTTACAGTGACATGTAGCCATAAGCAGACACAGAAGCCATTTTCACCATCAGACATATTAGCATGGCAGATCATATAGGAAGTAGCAGCTGGAAAGAGGGAAGGCTCCACCAACAATACACTGATGCTTATTTCCAGATGAACAGACTGGACTAACATGAATTGAAGTGCTTTGCTCATGGACAATACGTCACGGCATATAGGAATAGAACCCACGACCCATATTTACATAATGCAATAGTCATTATATGTGTAACATATTACATAAATGTACATACATGTACATATACAAGTATATGCGTTCGTATATACATATCTAGACATGATGATACATACATGTGCGTGTATATCATGTGCATACATGTTTCAGGAAGGGCATCCAGCTGTAATACATTGCTTCAGAAAGTCCCATCCAATGCCTGCCAGCATGGAAAAGAGATTGCAAAAACAACAACAAATGTTTCACGCACGCGCACACAAACAAACAAAACACCAGACCAGTTTGTCTTATGAAGAATCAATTGTCAAGACAGAAGTGGTGATGTCACGAGTAAAGGATGAAAGTCATTTCACATAGATGATTAGTTGTTGAAAATATTCTTCTGTCTCTTGTCGCCAGTATTCATCTGAGAAGTGTGAGACACTAACGGGAAACCAAGAAGGAACCTGTGATAACTCATCCTGCAAGATCACATGACAAAAGTGATTCTATATTTATTTGGAATAGATTACAATGTATTTTATTCTGTGATCTTTAACTTCAAACTATCAAATTAAGCAAAGATAGATTCAAGGAGAATCTCTCCTACTTAAGCAGCTTCTTCCCACTGCCAACTCACTCTTTGTCACATATTTACTAGTTTTCCTAGATAAAACTCCTACATAAATTATACATACCAATAAGAGTGTAAGCACATCGGCTCACACACATATATAAGACAGATGTACCCGAAGCCTTAGGGATGGAAAAATTAAGAGCATTGCCTTAAGAACTAATCCAATATCAACCACCAAGATACAATTGTTTAGCTACATGTCGTTACCAAATTTGTATGATCGAAGACTTTCTACCTATAACCATAGTAAATTTTGTTTATCTAAGATTTCATGAACTCAGCAGCTCCAACTAATTTTAAGGTGGTAGGATATGATTTCAGAGTTCTGGCTGCAATTTTTAGCAGAACAAACGACCATGTAGAAAAGGCATGGGCAACGTTTTCTGAAAACTGGGCTGCGTAAGACATGGCTCATCATCAAGTGGACCACACTACTAAAAAAATTAAAGGTAATTTTTCATTTAGGCATACCATTCACAAAGTCCCTTGAACTGCAGTTTGCTCATAACTGATGAAGAAGCTCCTTCGCTGGCTCCAATATAATTAAAATGAGGTGTTAGTAGGTTAGTATTTCATCCTCTCAATGAATATGGGCAATCAAAATAAAGGCTTCTGAATTAGACACAAGGTATCTCATTTTGAAGAAAAGAATGAGATTCCTTCTTCTCAACAATGGAGCTTATCTGATGATATATAGGGTTAGTCCCTTGGTTGTTTTTTTTTAATTGCACTGACAATCTAAAGTGGAAAGAAAAATAAAAGGTCTTGGCAGGATTATAATTTAGAATGTTAAGGTTTGTAATTAAATACGAGGTATTTTGTTCAGCACCACCATTCAGAAACTCACCCCTATGCTAAGGAGAAGGATTTCTAACATGGGCATATGGTCAGTTCTGTAGCTTCACAAGGTTCTTATTTAATCAACATTAGAAAGATGAAAGACTAACAGAAATTTAAATGCATAAAAGACACACAGGATCACAGGATTTGAATTCAGAACATAAGAGCAAGTAACTAAATATTGCAAAGCATTTTCTCCAGCTGTTTACTGAACTTTGCTATCAATTTCTCTATTTTGTCTATCACATTTATAATGATAATAGTTATGGTAATTACACAGGATATACAATCAGTCACATCAACCTAATGAAACTGAAAAAGACTTGATGACATTTGAACTGTAAAAAGATGTAATCAAATGCTGCAGAGTAAAATTCATTTTGCCAATCTATTACCTAAGGGAGATGACAATAGTAATCTTTAATGAGGATTCAAAGGTACAAATTTGAGGGAAGGGAAGGTGATCTGATGCCCAGTTGATGACACCCACTGCTGAGCATCTCCAAAGTATCTACTTCATACATAGCTAATGATTTCTTACATTAGCATAGGACCAAAAACAGTGGAACAGACAACTAAGTTGAAACCAGTAACTGAGTTTAAGACTTCTAGAGGTGATAAAATAAGTACCAGTTGACTCCGGCTGGAATTGAAATCACAATGTAAAGGGATGCAAAGTATTTATTCCATCATTCACCCATCTGTTACCCATAAATAATTCCTTCTATTATAGGCACAAGACCTGAAATTTGGGGGAGGGGAATAGTCGATTTCATTGACCCCAGTATTCAACTGATACTTTATCGACCCCAAAAGGATGAAAGGCAAAGTCAACCTCAGCAGAATTTGAACTCAGAACATCAAGACGGACGAAATGCCACTAAGTATTTAGCCCGGTGTGCTAACAATTCTGCCAGCTCGCTGCCTTGTTACCCATAAAAATAATAATTATAATCCTTCCTACTCAAGGCACAAGGCCTGAAATTTGTTGGGAGGAGCCTAGTCAATCACATTGACCTCAGTGTTTCACTGGTACTTAATTTATTAACCCCAAAAGGATGAAGAGCAAAGTCGACCTCAGTAGAATTGGAACTCTCAGAACCTAAAGATAAACAAAATGCCACTTAGCATTTTGCCCAGCGTACTAATGATTCTGCCAGCTCACCACCACAATAATAATTTTTTCTACTAAAGGCACAAGGCCTGAAATTTGTGGGGAGGAGACTAGTCGATTACAACAACCCCAGTGTTTCATTGGTCTTAATTTATCAACCACGAAAGGATGAAAGACAAAGTTGACCTCAGCAAAATTTGAACTCCGAACATAAAGATGGATGAAATGCTGCAATGTATTTTGCCCAGCGTGCTAAGAATTCTGCCAGCTTGCCACAATAATAATAATAATAATAATAATAATATTGGTTTCAAATTTTGCCACAAGGGCAGCAATTTTGGGGGAGGGGATGAGTTGAATACATCGACCCCAGTGTTCAACTGGTTTTTATTTTACCAAGGATGAAAAGTAAAGATGCCCTCAGCAGAATTTGAACTCAGAACGTAGTGATGGGCGAAATACTGCTAAGCATTTCATCCGGCATGCTAACAATTCTTCCAGCTCATTGCCTTCCTGTTCATAATAATAGTAGTAGTAATAATAATAATAATAATAGGAAGAAAAATTGCTAACATAGGCATAAGCTCTCAGATTTTGAGGTGAAGGGCATAGTTGACAATACTGATCGCAGTACCTGACTGATACTCTTTTATTGATCTTGGAAAGATTAAAGTCAACACTACTCTGGTGCAATTCAAAGTCAGAACATAAACGGGTGTAGCTGAATACCACACAGCATTTTGCATCACTTTTCTACCATTTCAATCAATCCACATCCTTGATAATGATGATGATAGTGATAGTAATAACAACATGTTTCTAATTTAGCCACAAAACCAGCATTTCTCAGGAGAGGAGTTAGTCGATATCATCGCCCCAGTACATTACTGGTATTTTATTTCATCGACCCTGGAGAGATGAAAGCAAAGTTGACTTTGAACTCAGAATGTAAAGAACCAAAAGAAATACTGCCAAGCATTTTCTCCAATGCTTGAACAATTCTGAAAATCCACCACCCTAATAACAACATATGATAATAGTTTCTTTCTAATTCTGGAACAAGGCCAGTATTTTTGAGGGAAGGAGGCAAGTCAATTACATTGACCCCAGTATTTAACTGGTACTTTATTTTATCAACTCCAAAAGGATGAAAGGCAAAGTTGACCTCGACAGGATTTGAACTCAGAGCCTTGAAGGGCCAGAAGAAATGCGGCTAAGCATTTTGTCCAATGTGCTAATGGTCCTGCCAGCTCACTGCCTTGACAATAACAATAATGATAATAAATAATAATGAAGATAATAATAAATTTGTCAAAATAATCAATGCCTAGTGTAATGGCTAAACAAGCAGGTACTGTCGATAGCAAGATTCCTGACAATCTCTTTGTACAGTTCAAATAGAGACCGTTCTAGTCTCCAAAAACTGATTGACTGCAGTTTTTTTTTCTTTGAGTTTTCAATTCATGTAATGAGAACATGCACAGCATATGCTGCTATTTTTGTGTCTGTAAAAGAGAGATATAGTGTGTGTGTGTGTGTGTGTGTGTGTGTGTGTGTGTGTGTGTGTGTGTGTATGCATACGTGTCCATTGGTGTGGGTGTGAATACGTGTCCATTTGTTTGAGTTGACATAAGCATTTATGTCTATGTTTAAGTGCGTATGTGTATGTGTGTGTGTGTGTGTGTGTGTGTGCGTGCGTACATATAAATGAGTGTGAGTTTACACATATGTAAATATGTGCATGTATTATCCTGAATATGCACACACATATTTCTGTATCAGTACATGTGCATTCAGTATGCATGCACGTATAGTGGCATGTCTACACACACACACACACACACACACACACACACACACACACACACACACACACATACAGATGTTGTAAATGGAATAATTATAATTTAAGTCACATTGCTTACAAAAATTTTTTTTTTTTTTTTTTTAAATCTTAGCAAGTGAAAGAGGGTTGCTTTAATGTTTGATGTGAGCTAGAGTTAAAGGAAAAAGAAGATACTGGGCTAACTGTATGAGAGTGGCAATTGGAAATAAATAGTCAAAAACTCCAACACAGAGTGGGTCATCATGGCAGGTGAAGATGGTAGAAAAGAGACTTTCTGTCCCAAATATTACTGCACAGACAACTTCTCCAGAGAAAATGCATGGATCTTGAAATGACGACACATCTGACACACCTGCAAGAAATAAGAACAACATATGTATTTAGAAGACTCACATGTGTTTTTATTTATTTTTTTTATTTTTTATTAACCCTTTAGCATTTAAATCAGCCATATCTAGCCCAAATATCCCAAATATTCTGCTAGTTTTATGCTGGTAATGGCCATATTCACAGCCTCTCACACCTACCCTATAATGTCATTCTAAAAATAAACAATCACATCTTTGAAATTTAAAAGCTACGAGACGATGCATGGCTAATTCAAAACAATGCAAATAAATAAGCATTACATTGGACAGAATAACCTGAATGCTAAAGGGTTAATTAATGGTTTAATCAGAGAGGCAACAATTAGTATCTTTTCAGGGTCTCTGAGACTGGTGGGCAGAAAGGGAGAAAGCATCTGTCACCATGAGTTGCAGCCAGTGCTGGATTGAAGCATGAGCTACAAGTTCTGTGATACTCATTAACTTCTCATTTAATCAGCCACTGGAGGCCCCTGGGCTGCAGCTCCAGAAGTGCAGGTTTTTATCCAGTACTGGTTGAAACTCATGAGTCACAGTCGCTTTCTCCCTATATTTATGTTGTTTGTGTTGGTGAGTATGAATAGATGGACAGACAGAGAGATAAATAAATAGCCATCAGAACATCAGATACATAGCTTTGTGATTATTGACCCAGCTTATTGTGCTCTGTCTTCAAATATCACCAAGGTCAACTACTATGACATTCATCCTTTTGTGGTCAATAAAGTCATGTATTAGACTCAATATTTCTTGTTTTGTCACAATCTGTCTTTCTCTCATTTGGAAGAAATTAGCTGTGCTCAAACTTGTAGAAGGATGAGCCATGCTAGGTTTAACCCTTTAGTGTTCACATTATTCTACCAAAATTAATGCTTTTTTATCCACATTGTTTTGAACTAATCATGCATTATCTTGTAGCTGCGAGATTTTGATGAGGTAGCTGTTAATTTTTAAAACGATATTGTAGGGTTGGTGTGAGAGACCAGATCTGGCCAGTTTGAACATAAAACAGGCAGAATACTTTTGGCTGGATATGGCCAGTTTAAATGCTAAAGGGTTAAACAGGCCTAAGACCCATCCTCTCGCCAAATTGGGGAAGGCCACACTGCTGCTAAAGACTATGACACACACAAACAAAGACACAAATGCACGTGTACATAAGGATACACATCTTGGAAGAACAGAGTGGAGTATGTGGAGCAAGAACACAAAAATGAAAAGTGTCGCTGAAGAGGTCACAGATGTGGGATGAAAGATTTCCAGACAATGGAAAAGAGTTAAAATAATAAAATAAGAACAGTAATAAATAAGTGTAGAAAAAATATATAGTGAGTGTGTTTATTAAGAAAAAAAAAAAAAAATGACCATCCCAAAATACATGTTTCAACATACAATTTCACATCAGGGATCTTGCAAAATGAATTAAGACATATACACATACATGTATGTACGTATATATATATAACCCTGAAATTCGGATCCATTCGTGCTACAGATCATGGTGAGAGGGGTAACTTCCCTTGGCAAACAGGACACAGTAGTGTGTCGATAAGCCAGCTGGAGGAGATGTCCTCCTGGGGCTAAAAGCAACAGTAACATCCACCCCTAGGGGTCAGCCACACTTAAGTGGCAATATACTACACTTTATCGTGCAGTTACTGTTAATACTTCATTTAGAGAATTAACATTGATTATATATATATATATATATATATATATACACATACATCCACACACACACATATATATATATATATATATATATATATATATATATATATCTCCACATACATACATATATATACTATATATAAAAGAAAACAAATGGAACAAGAACATAACAGGTGACAACAAAACATCCTGACAGACAATACAAAAAAGGACAGGAAAAAACAAGGACGAGTTGCAGATTATCTTTGCAGTTTTGGCCGGTTATACTTGAGATTGCTCCAATCTGGCCAGCCCAAAGAAAATCTAAGCTAAGAGTACTAGACTCCTTGGAAGAAAGCAAGCAAATGTATACAAAAACAAAGATAAAAAAAAACAGAGAAATGGTACACAATTACAAATACAAACAGGACATAAACAACAGGTGTCTTTTGACTAAGGACGAATTAAATTAAGCTGGCATGTGTGAAAGTGAAGTCTTACAGCAGGAACGTAAGAGATGAAGGTCATGGGAAGGAATATAACAGATGCTACACAGATGGTAGTCAAACCAAGAAAGAAAGGTCAGGCTTGGTAGAACATCGGTCACACACACACACATATATATATATATATATACATATATATACATATATATATATATATACATATATATATATATATATATATATACATAGAAGTATCTTGAGAGAAAAGCTGAACATAAGAAGCGTCAGTAGTGGTGTGCAAGAGAGACGATTGCACTGGTTTGGACATGTGGTGAGAATGAATGAGGATAGCTGCTTGAAAAAGTGCCACTCCCTAACAGTTGAGGGAACCCGTGGAAGAGGTAGGCCCAGGAAGACCTGGGCTGAGGTGGTGAGGCAAGACCTTCGAACATTGGGCCTCACCGAGGCGATGACTACTGACCGAGACCTTTGGAAGTGTGCTGTGCGTGAGAAGACCCGGCAAGCCAAGTGAGATCGTTGCCAGTGCCCCTGGACTGGCTCTTGTGCGGGTGGCACATAAAAGACACCATTTCGAGCGTGGCCGTTTTCGTGCAGGTGACACGTAAAAGCACCCACTACACTCTGAGTGGTTGGCGTTAGGAAGGGCATCCAGCTATAGAAACTCTGCCAAATTAGATTGGAGCCTGGTGTAGCCATCCGGCTGCACCAGTCCTCAGTCAAATCGTCCAACCCATGCTAGCATGGAAAGCGGACGTTAAACGATGATGATGATGATGATGATGAATGAGAATATTACATTGTTATAAAAGACCATAATCATCTGAGAATGTTACAAAACAAAGGAATATCTCAAGAATACAGCAGGGATGTGGCTAAAGTCTGTTGAGGCCAAGCATGTT
>NW_028315522.1:0-25000 GCF_046866305.1 Octopus bimaculoides
AACACATATACCATTACTAGGTGTTTTAGTCGCCTTAGACTCCCGTATTTTATAAGATTTGGCAATTTCTTTGCCATGCATCTCTCTGTATTAACTACTTAAGAAACAGACACATATCCCCCTTTGTGAATATACAAACCTTTCTTTGTCTCTGGAAATTCAGTTATTGTTTATAGATATTGATTTTTGGACTGTATAAATACAGTTCTGTTTTATTCAATATACAAGCTTCAATAGATTTTCTTTTCTTTTGCAAATGATCGATTATGTGAATGTTCTAATAATAATATAATGTCTACAGAGCGCAGCTGAACTTACTGGAAAGGGGCAAAATAGGGGACAGAAAACAGAATTTAATCAAAGAAAGGCAGCAATAGAAGCTAGAAGTAGATGCACGATATATATAATAAAACACCCCAAAATCAGGGTAGAAAATATCTTATCAGCATTGCCCAAATGATGTTGGCATCCCCTTTAAGATATACCCATGGCTTGGGTCCTGTATTATCTACCCACAACATGAATTAAACTTGCATCTCATAACAACATTACGGCAAAATTATTTCACCTCAATTGGTCCCGCTCCCTTTAGCATTACACCAAAGTACATTAAAGTAGAAAAAGACCCCATAAAGTTCAAGAAGTATTTGGAAAAAATCCTTCAAGAAATCCAGGATAAACTTTCAACACCAAGATATGTCCCCGTAAACAATAAATCTCTCCTCGATTGGATCATGTTATCCGAATCCTGATTTGAATGACTTCACCAGGTAGTGCGATTACTATAGACATGACCTGGACTAATACTGGCCGAAACCTGTCATATATATATATATATATAAGGATTTACTTTTCGTAAGGAGATAAAAAAATCAAGGGTGTGTATATCTTAGAACATTTATAAATAGAAGGTCTTACAGCTGTTTCCAGGATATTTATTATATCCCTTCATCGGAGACGATGTGAGAAAATGGTTAAGCAATAGTTAATTTAGATAAGATAGGAAAAAGAGAGTGAATTGGAGGAACGAAAATAGATGTTAGACATGCAGGGATATTGTATTTCTAAATCCATTGTTTAGGCAGAATGGTATACATATAAGATTCCAATACCCATGAGCAAAATCTACCCGTTTTAAAAAATGGTCATTCCGAGTATAGAGATTATACACAGTGTTGTTGAATCAAGGGTTATATATATATATAAGTAATATTTGTAGGCACGCCAACATGGCTATCTGTTCGAATGGACTCTACTGTTTAACCCCAAGAGAACAACTCGTCCAGCTTGTTAACGATGCAGAGCTGCTTCCAATTAATTGAGAGCAGGGGAGCGAAACCCTACCATCTTCTACCGATGGTACCAGCAGACCAGACCTGGTTTCGGGCTATCTCTGTCACGCCTCAGTACTGGATACTTCATCTACTAACCTGTAGAGGCGGGATGTATATAATAAAGTGTATATAAAGAAACCTGTGTAGATATATTTGTTCAGACGAAATGAGCTTGATGTTAGTACTGAAATATATTTCTGGAATATATGTAGTTCCCTGTGTGTCAATCAATTTCTATGATGTATCAGGTTCAAGACAAACATTTATCAATTCATGTATATGTTTGTGTGTGTGTGTATGTGTGTGCCATTTAACTACCCCAAACGCGGTTTGTATGTAATTGTTTAAAGAAGAATTTCTGCTGTACTCTTATTAGTCGCTGATGTGTCTCATAATATTCTCTACTCTAAACATGTACAGAATCTAATATTTCTTATAAATGAATGATATTGGTTTCATATTTTGTCCACAGATGTTTATGGTGCAGAAATAAAGAGGCCACAACTAAAGTCCATCCATGTGGACACCTTGTCGCATGTGAAGAATGTTCAAACACTCCACTTAAACGATGTCTGAGGTGTGCGAAACCTGTAACAAACAGAACTGGAAATGGTAAGAAAACCTTTGCTGATCTGTCTGTTTGTCCTGCTTTTCACATTGACCTTATTGTGTAGAATAATATACTTTATGTTTTTGTGTAGACACAGGTCTGCCATAATCTGGCAGATTTATAATAAAAGGTGTTCCTAGTGTCTTTTCTCTGTGATAGTATATCTCTCACTACATCCACTAAGCATTGTCCTTATCCAAGTAGGAAACATGTCACACTTCAAGAGGGTTGTAATCTGCAACATAAAAACAATGGAGGATTCAGCAAGATAATTAGTGAGTAATTGAAGTATCAATAAATATCCATCAACTCTATGATTAATTATGAACCATTAGCAGATAATTAAAGACAACAGCACTTACAAGGACATCATTGTCTTCTTTGGTAACGTATTAAATTCAGTAGAATATTTTAAAGGGAGTAAAATTATGTGTCACCAGTTTGAGAGACTTTAACACACAATTCCATGTTGCTATGTTGGTTTCTGGATGATATTAAAGTTAATAGAGACGCAGTTTTGTTTGTCACTCAAACAGATGATGAAACCTTCAAACATATCCTGAATAAGATGACATTCTGGTGAACTGTGAAGTTAGAATTACAGATTATCAGCAACAACGTTTAACAAAGAGATTAGGTGTATGTTTCTCCTTCTTGAAGTGGCTGCGACATGTGTTTGTTGTTATACCTTTGATGAATAAATTTGTTGATACTGGAATTAAGCAGGTTATTAGTGAAGATTAGAGTTTTGAGAATGCAATTAGGGTTATAGATATAAGCAAGGAAAACAACACTTACAGATTAACTGTTATTAAGTGATATAATTACAACATTGTTAGATTATGTAGGATGTTTTAACAGAGAGATGAATTTTACAAAGATCAATAAGATTGTGTTTTGGACCTAAATATTGACTATTACATGGGACTACTGTCGAAAGTATAAAAAATATTGACCAAAACCATTATGATCGCTGGTTGACCATTGATGATATGAATGTCGCTCAATAATAAAATATAGATTATTAAAATAAATATAAAGAAATTGTGTTATAAATATTAAACTTGGAAACTCATATTTCAGAGAGTCCAAAGTTTGAAGAGAAGGGAATGCAGACTGTGACAGAGACAGTTGATGAGTATAAAATAACAGAACTTAATTGATTTCTATAGGTTTTTACCTTCACCTGAGCTATTTTGTTTATTAGAATGGTGAAGAACAGATCCCATTTCTAATTTCCATTTGAAGGTTTAGCTCCAAAGTAATTGTATTAAAAATATTACTGAAATTTCATGACGTCGAGGTGAACATGGTTGGTAAAATGGATAAATTAAGAGACACAATAGAGTTAATATTGTCTTCTGGAAGAGGGAACTATAATTTATTTTTGTTTAGGTGTAAACTTGTGAGTTTATAAGAAAGTTGTTTGTTTTCCCGCTAAGACCTTTCGTAAGTTTTCTGATAGGTTGTTGTTGTTGTTGTTGTTGTTATGTCGCCAGATGTCTGCCGTAATATGTTGTATTTTCTGGGGCTGTGTACCCTGAATGTTTCTGCTTAGAATACATTTTGTAGCTGCAAATTATAAAATTATAATTAAATATTAGCTCCGTATAAGAATATTCACCATGAACTTAATTTTATTTAATGTTAAATTTAGTATTGAACCGTGAACATCTTTTTACATTTAAACAAAATGTTGGTGTTTATACAAAACATACAAACAGAAATAGAATATGACTTGAACACACAAACCCTTTTTTGTAACTATATATAATATACACTTATTACATTGTTTGAACAGCATTTACCATCCATATAGTCATTCTTTTTGTAACACTTGTTAGATTTTAGATGATATTAATGCTAAAAGAGACAGAGTCTTGTGAGTGTTTCACCTTTTGTTTATAATTCTGACTTGATTGTTGCATTCCAATTAGACTACTGCCACAGCTGTTGTCTTCCTTTGCCAGGTTTAACTCCTTATTTCCTTCAATTTGGATGTCTTGGCAATTCTTTATCCCCATCTGTTTTACTCTTTCATACTCCTCCCATATCTCTACCATCTCCTCTCTTGTGTGCTGTCTCTGAATCGTCTAAACCCTAGTTTTGCTTCCAGCTCATCTCCGCTCCGGGACTTCTACACATTCATCTTCCACTTCTTGTGATGCTCACTTCATTTCTTAACAGTTTTCATACATCCTCTACGCTTAATGAAACATTCCACTTTAAAATACAAGTCAGGGTTCACCAAGGATCAGTCCTCAGCCCCCTCTTATTCATTATAGTCCTCCAGGCACTAACAGAGAAATTCAAGACAGGCTGCCCCTGGGAGCTCCTTTGTGCTGATGACCTTGCTCTAATAGCTGAGTCACTGCCAGAACTGGAGACAAAGTTTAGGGTATGGAAGCAAGGTCTAGAATCGAAGGGCCTTAGCCAAAACCTAAGTCCTAGTAAGTAGGAATGCTGTCAAATCACAACTCCCTTCATGTAGATGGCCCTGCTCGATCTGTAGAAAAGGCGAGGGTAGAAACTCCATATGATGTGCACGGTGTAAGCTATGGACACATAAAAGGCGCAGCAATATCAAAGGAATTCTAACCGGGAAAATATTTTTTGTGTGTGGCAGATGCTCTGAAGCAATAAACACTGAAGACGTACAGAAAACAGATTCTATCACATGCCAAAGGAAGAAGCTAGAATTAGTTAATAGCTTCTGCTACCAAGGCGACCAAGTCTGTAGTGGGGGTGGTTGCTTTGAGAGTGTAGCGACTAGAGTAAGAAAGTTCAGGGTGCTCCTACCTTCGTAGGCAACTAAAGGCCTCTCGCTCAGCGTGAAAGGTGGACTGTATGATGCATGTGTGCGAACTGCCATGCTACACAGCAGGGAAACATGGGCCATGAATGCTGAGGACATGTGTACGCTTGAAAGAAATGAATCTAGTATGACCCACTGGATGTGTAATGTCAGTGTGCATATACAACAGAGTATGAGCATCCTGAGAGAAAAGTTGGGCATAAGAAGTATCAAATGTGGTGTGCAAGTGAGGCGAGTGCGCTGGTATGGCCATGTGTTACGTATGAACGAAGACAGCTATGTAAAGAAGTGCCACTCCCCAACTGTAGTAGGTACCTATAGAAGAAGCAGACCCAGGAATACATGGGATGAGGTGATGAAGCATGACCTGCGAACATTGGACGTCACAGAGGCAATGACAGGAGACCGGGAACTTAGGAGACATGCTGTAATTGGGAAGGAACGGAAACTAAAGTGAGATCGCAGCCACGCACGTCCATCCCTGTTAAGAATACTCCCGATGCGTCGGGTGATAGGATATGCTTGAGAAGACCTGTTGAGTCAAGTAAAACCAATATCGTAGCTGTGGCTGGTGCCTCCTTGATGGCTCCCGTGCCAGTGGCACATAAAAAGCTTCCACTACACACTCATAGTAGTTGGCGTTAGGAAGGGCATCCAGCTGTAGAAACTTTGGCTGACAAGATTCGAGCCTAGTGGATCCAATGGATCTCCAGACCTCAGTCAACCGTCCAACCCACGCCAGCATGGAAAAAAGACGTTAATCAATGATAATGATGATCATATAATCTGTCCTTCATTTGCAAACAGAATCTCTTATGTAGACATAACAGCTCCCTCTACATTTTGTCACCTCAACTTCTAAGTTTTCAGAATAGTCTCCTTCACTTCTAATTCTGTCTTTTATGTATCAGAACCTATCAACTACGTCTTTCATTGTTGTTATTACTACTAACTGTTCTTGTATACCTACTATTTACAAGGTCCTCCCTTCTTCCAACTTCCCTCTGATCCCATTGTACCTATTGTGTGCATTGGGTTCACCATATAGGATTTCCCTCCACCTCCTTTTTTCCTACATATCAAGAATGATAACTTCTCAGTTGATGTAGATATTCGTGGATAAAGCGATTCCTTCAAGACCTAAGTGTTGTAGACATATGGTATATATGATGGTGAGTCCTGCTTCCTTTTCTGCTAAAATTCTTCTCATTGTAAGGGTCACCTTAAGCACTCTCCATTATTGGAATTTCTCTAAATCATGGCCTTGATCCTGTAAAAGAAATCCTTTTTATGAGTCAGGAAACCAGAAAGATTAAGCTGCTGTCTTCTATAATATGTAATGTGAACTAAGCACTATTATATTTTTTCGTAATTGAAATCATTCTGGTTTCCTGTCTGTTTCTCTGTTAATTAGTCCAGGGGTTAACTAATATTACTGGTCTTGTTTGACGTTTCAATCCCCACTTTCTACATATTTCTAAATGTTGATACTTTTTAATTATTTATTAAACATGGGAGTAAAGACATCACTGATGACTATTTCAGGCATTGAGCATAGGACGTTATCAAATAGCTGAAATCTTGTTCTTCTGGAATAAAGTTGCTTGACAGGGTATAAAGCTTGGAGATTTAGGTCTCTCTCTCTCTCTCTCTCTCTCTCTCTCTCTCTCTCCACCTGACCCAGCACGGCTTCTCTGCATTGAGAGGTCACAGATCCATATTACAGGCACCCGATTAGAATGTCAGAAAATAGAATCGCAAACGGATTCTTGAAGCAGAGCCAACTGACGGGAGACCTAGGGGTAAAACAAGAAGAGCTTAGTGGATAAAATCCATAATTTCAATTTGTGATGTTTGAGAGTCCTTTCAGAAATTCTAAAGAAGGTTCCTCTGATAAGATTGTATGAAGGATATGCCTGAGGACACTACCCCTACAACACTCGTATGAATAGAGGGCAGAGAAAATGGATGGATGGATGAAATGGTTTAACTGTTGGTGGTCTTTGTTGATTATTTGTTGACACATATTCTCATGTGTAATTTCCAATTATTTTTTAAACATTTGTCTCCATCTTCAGCCTTTTTTTTCGACTTCTTTGTTATTTCTGTCAGCATCTTTAGAAATAGAGAACAATGTTTTCTTGTTTCTTTGTTTCTTAAGTATTTCTCATTCGTCTATTCATATGATTTCTTTGTTATACAAATATAACCATCCTAACGAAGCTGTAGAACAGAGTTTCCAGATTCTGTACAAAGGATTTACAAGTTGTGATCCAGCGAAACGTACACTTGGAACATTAAGGGAAGCTCTTGATGAAACTGAATGAAACTTGAATATCTAATCATGAGACGCAAAAGAAATTTCTTGTAAATGTTGCTGTTGTTTAACCCCAAGTCTACCTTCAATAAGCAGAGACCTATGATCAAATGGCTTCCATCCAGGACCATCCTGTCGTTTCTGAAGGTATAGGGATCCCAGAACCACATTGTCTAATTCATACTTCTATAAGATGATAAGTTTTGAACTGAGTAGGTTTTGGCTACTAATTCTAGCAGATCTATCTACTTCATGGGAATCCCTTTATTAGTTTGTCTCCCTTATTGTTAGAGATTAACTGCGGAAATAACGATAAACTTTGAAATTTCATTTGTTGTTGATGTTGTTGTTGTAAGTCCCATCATCTCCCTAGACACTTCCTCTGCTGTATAGACAATTTTAAAATCATGTGAAATTCTTCCAAATATGAAATGTGTAATTCCATTTTATAAATCTTGCTTTAAAGCATATTTTGCTTTTAAGTAGAACCTTCTTGTAGACACAATTGTCAATAAATATATGGCTTCCATTCCTCGCAGCCACTATTTTTACATTAGGAGCATTTCATAGGAATTCAACAAAGTTTTTAAAAAAGGTGACTTTTCACATGACCGACTCGGACTTGGCTCAGAGTGTTTTTGGTAATATCTCTATATACATAAGGAACACATGTATAATTTTAGTGTTCAGCCACTAAGGGTTTCAATGATATGCCCTACAAAACTTTGAGGGCCACACCCCTCGTGGAGCGCGAATGTCAATTTATACGATTTTGGTGCTGAACGCATTCAAAACGTTTCATAATATTTGTCCAAAATTGGCTACAGCATGTAATCTGCAATCAGAGCGGCCAGAATCTGCCATCAGAATTCCTCTATTATCTTCCTCCATATTCACGTTATTGGCCTTTCAAATAGGAACATTTTCATGGGCGGAAATTAAAAATAAAATCAATATTCAAGGGACCCCCATTGGGCCGTGATGTAATACAAGAAAATGTGTGGTGCATTTTTTGACTTTGAGGATTGATCTGTCCATGATCAGAATACTGATAATGTTCAAGGTATACTATAACATTTAGAGGCTCCTGAAAATGGCTTAGGGTGAAAAAATATCATCGTTGACAATTTTCGCCTCGTACGTTCACCATGTGAGCATTTAAACAAGGGAATGTAACTTGTACTCCAGGAATGCATTTATCCAAACTTTATTCGTTCAAACATTCAATTTATTTTCTCATCTCCTTGGTAGTTAATTCACTTTCCAAATAAAATGGAAAATAATTGGATCACGTGCGCTGGTGCGCATATGGTACCCTCTAATAGATTCACGCATCCACTCCTTCATTATTTGTAATGAATTTCATACCCCCTACTGGATTCGGCCGCACACTTTTGGTGTGTATGCGCAATAGTCCTCTAAATCCAAAATATTGACACACATCAATACATAAATGTATGGTAAGCATTTTGCATTCAGTTTTACTCCGTAATTTGGCTACATTGAATATAAATTTCGAAGAGGCACCAATGGGCATTATTAACCCTTGTGCCAGGAAGTTAGTCACGGAAACAATCTACCGAAACCTTTGATTTAAGTGATCATATGGTGCGGAAATCACAGCAATTGAGGAAAGAAGAGGCTATTTTGAATCATCCTGACCCAAAGAAAGGTAGGAGAGCACTTGTTTCTGACGTCCCGGGATGGATAATAGAAGTCTATGTGTTGGAAGAATATTCCCGTGTTTGTCCAGCTAAAAAGGAAATTGTTACTGTAATTGAGAACGGATTAAGGGCCCACCAACTAAAATAGCCATTGCTTTGCAGAAGTTTTGTGTGGAATACAAGAAAAACGCTGCATAAAAGGTAGACTTTTTAATGTTTTATGAATTGCAACTGAAATGAACGGATAATACAATTGTATGAGTCGGAGGAATATTGGCTTCTTTGTGACTTGCAACCAAAATGCTGTGTTCCAGTTACTACCTCAGGCATGCATTCAGTATGTGTCTATGAGAATCACCAACATGCAAAACGTATCGACGCTGCCATTCCTGGTAGTCACAACTACACAGACTTGCTTGGCAAAATGGTCTGCTCCGTGAGCAATCGAGATTCTATGTTGGTCCTGTGTGAATCATGTCATTTTGAACAACGTTTATTAGACGCATTTTAATCACTCCGAGGTTTAGTAACGCACAAGCAGTGGGCACATGTGGACTGGTCCGCTCCTTTATGAATACCTTCCCCAGTAAATGCCTTCATTTCAGAGGCCTCTAAATATCATATTGTATATTGTCAATATTCTTATCATAGGTAGATCATTTCTCAAATTGTAGAACCTCAGCAGAATTTAGCACCTTCAAGTAACATTCTACATGTTGTTACTCTCTGTAATTTTACAGTTTTTCTTATTTACAGGACCACATTCATACGAACCGTAATTATGGTCCCTGTTTTTGAGTATGGTCGAGGTCGTATTGTGTTTTCGCTTCATTTCATAGGAAACACTATGTTGTCGAACATTTCTGTATACGTGTATGATGCTAATTAGATGTATTTTATAAAGCATTTTAGAAACATTTTCAATTAGGTGACGTCAAAGATCATTAGTGCTTAATGTGGTAAAGTAGTGATGGTGGAATGGGGTGTGAGCAGGGTTTCATATTCCTTGTAATGTTGTTAACTACGACATCAGGAAGACAGTTTCTGTCAGATAAATATTTCTACAAAAGTGTCAATTTTGTCCCCTCAGATTTGTTTGTAATTGAGTTTTCAGCCCATTCAGAGGCACTGTATTGATTAAGGGGACATCAAAGAATAGATAACAGTTTGGTTGATATATAGAAGAGGGTATCCTAGATTCTTGAGAATCAGTTCCTTTCTACCATTTCAGATCTTTGCACTGCTATAATGTAAGGATGAAGAGTTACCTGTAGCAGAGTGAAGTTTTGTGCAAGTGTATCATCATTGAGGACACCTGTTATCATTTTCTGTTCCACCTGTGTAAACGTAATCTTCGCTTACCTTTATAAACACTACCTTATTAAGGTGTTTTAAAGCATTTCCTGCATCAGCTGACATTCTACAGAACTGTGATTCATGGAATTAAAACTAATGATTACATACAGCAAGGATTAACTAGGAGATCATGGGTGCATCTTTATACTCCTCGAAGTGGTAACCAAACTGGTTGCCATCAGAATTAAGCAAAGATGAGAATAATGTTGGTTAGAGAAGGGCAAAAGTGAGAGGACAAATTCACGTCATATGTTTAGTACAGATATAAGAATGGAAAGACAAACCTAATAAAAGAATGGTGTTATCAAGTGATAATTAAATGAAATAATGACAGAGTTGTTAGATTATGTAGAATGTCTCAAGAGATAAAGGAAATTTTGGAAGACAGTCTAAATATTAAACTATTACATGGTAATCCTGTTGAATCTATAAACATTCTAACCAAAACCATTGTCTTCAACAGTTGATCATCGGTGAAAGGAATCTTAGAAAATAAAATATAGATTATTAACAAAGATAGCCGCAGGAGTGGCTGTGTGGTAAGCAGCTTGCTTACCAACCACATGGTTCTGGGTTCATTCCCACTGCGTGGCACCTTCGGCAAGTGTCTTCTACTATAGCCTCGGGCCAACCAAAGCCTTGAGAGTGGATTTGGTAGACAGAAACTGAAAGAAGCCTGTCGTATATATATATGTGTTTGTGTGTCTGTGTTTGTGCCGCAACATCGCTTGACAACCAATGGTGGTGTGTTCACGTCCCCGTAACTTAGCGGTTCGGCAAAAGTGACTGATAGAATAAGTACTAGGCTTACAAGGAATAAGACCTGGGATCGATTTACTCGACTAAAGCGGTGCCCCAGCATGGCCGCAGTCAAATGACTGAAACAAGTAAAAGAGTAAAGATAAAGACATTTTTCTATAACGTTTAAATCTTGGAAATTCTAATTTCAGAAAAACGAACATTTGAAGACAAGGAAACGCAGACACTGGTAGAGCCAGTTGGTGAGTATAAAATAACAGTACTTAATTGATTTCTGTAAAGTTTATCTTCTGTTGAACTATTTTGATATCAGAATACAAAAGAGCAGCTTCCATTCTAATCTTTCAATGGTAAGTTTTAGCAGTAAACTAATCATATTAAACATATCGATATTACTGAAATTTCATAAAGAATCCAATGAGGATAGCATGGTTAGTAAAATGGATAAATTAGAAGAATATACAGGAGACATACAATGACCCAAAGCGAAGTCAGTCTTTTCTGCTTATGTTTGGTTTGAAATAATGTCCAATGAAACCAGAAATGAAATATTTCAGCTTAGCGATTTCAGCCAGAAACAAGTATAAAGCTTATTGAAGAAGACAAGAACGGAGATTGCAACAAGAGATGATGGTGTACCATAGAACGTGTACAAATGTTGTACCCAGTTGTTATAAGCATTTCCTACTATTTAGAGAGTTGTGGGATAAAGGTGAATTGGTTGATGAATGGTGCAAGACAGAAGGAGTTTACTCATAAAAGTAAGTTAAAGCAGAATTAAGTGGCCAATTGAAACCAATTTCAATCTTGAATGGGCAATATTTACATGGGTGTACTTGCTATGAAATCAGCTACATGTCAGCAAAATAATGATTATATGACTGAAAATGTGCAGAAGACTGGAATCCGCAGAATGTCTGTGTGTGTAGAATATGCATGTTAAATCTGGGATGCCATATAAGAAGCAACGAAGAATAAAAGGGATTTGAATGTAGTATGGCTTGATCTGGCTAATGCTTATGGTTTGGTAACACACACACATTGTAGATGGAAGCAAGCGATTTCTTTCATATATGGGACGAGATTAAGGATCCGACGAGGAGTTGCTATAACAATTTCAAAATGTGTTTCATGAGAGAAAATTTCACAAAAGCCTGCCAGGTTCTGGATCTGGAATGGCTGTAGGTTGCACAATATCAGTTGATTTGTGCTCTTTCTGGTTATGCTACTTAGATTAACAGAATGCCCAGAAGAAATTGCTCAACGGAAAGATATTCATGGCTGACATAACAATACTAACAAGAGACTAAAAGGATATGCAAATAGTTCTGGTTAGTAGACTCGATGGAGTAAGTACTTGGTCAAGAATGTGGTTTCAAGCAAATAAGTAATGCAGTGAAAGGTCAGCGGGAACAAGTGAAGTTACGAATGGCAGGAGAACTCATTCCAAAAGTTAAAGATGGTGGTACACTATCTTGTTGACTGATACATGTTGGGGCAGTGAGACCATGGCAAAGCTGAAGATGGGCTATAAACAACTGATCATTCAAAACTACTAGAAAAATACAAGATTTCGTGTTTCCAGTTTGATATTATTTACATGTTCTTCAGAATAAATCGTTAGTCCTCATTTCGGATATAACCCCTCTGTAGTAATGTGTACATGAACAGTTATTCTGTAGTTAAGTAGGTTTTGTACAAATGTACAGTGTTTCAGGATACCTGTTATCGCTTTTCTCTCCACCTGTGTAGAACTAATCATTGCTCACCTGAAAAAAGCTGCTTATTAAGGAGGATGAATGACATTGAAATATTGTCAAATATTTCCTGAATCAGATGATTGTCTGGTGAAGTGTGATGTGGGCAGTTAAAATTAAAGATTGCCAACAGTGGCCTTTAAAAAAAGAGCGGGGTTATGTTTATCCTACCTGAAGCGATGTGTCATGGCTTTGTGACCAGATTTTTGAGGATCAATTTGGCTGACATGGAATTAAGTAGAAAACGAGAAGAATGTTGGTTGGTGAAGTCTAGAGATGAGAGGACAATCATGTCATAGATTTGGGGAAAAATATACGAGATTAGCAGTGTTATCAAGTGATAATTAAATGAGATAAGTACAATATTGTTAGGTTATGTAGGATGTCTTAATAGGGAGAAGAGATTTAGGAAGGACAGTCTATTTTATTGTAGACCTATTCATTAGACTATTACACGGTCCCATGGTAAAAAGTATCAAAATGCTGACCAAAGCCACATTACTCACCAGTTGACCATTGATTATAGGAATGTCTCACAATAATAAAATGCAGATTATTCATAAAGATAAAGAATTTTTACTATGAAGTATAAAACTTGGAAATGTTTATTTCAGTGTGTCCAAAGTTTGACGAAAAAGCATCCCAGACATTGCCGGAGCCAGTTGGTGAGTATAAAATAACTGTATTTAATTGATTTCTACAAATTTAACTCCATCTGAACTACATAACTTGTGTGAATGGCTGAGAAGCGGTTCCATTTCATTGGAATGCTTAACTCTTAAGTAATTCTATTCTACTACAAATGCAAGAATATCCCAAAAAATGGATTTTATGGAAATAGGAAACCATATGACCCAGGAGAAATGTCTCACTCGATAAGAAAAAAATACAAAAGATAAAACATAAACCCTGAAGTGGTTCGCTCCCCTCAAGGAGAACATTCACTCTATCATCTCAATGTCATCACTCTCTCTTATTCTCTCTCTTTCTCTCTCGCTCTCTCTCTCTCTCTCTCTCGCTCTCTCTCTCTCTCGCTCTCCCTTATTTTGTATGCATCTACAAGCGGCAGCCCCCTGATATTACTGATTTAAAATTTAATAAAATGTCCAGCGGTGTTGGCGCTGTTGGTAAAATGGCTAAATTAGAAAACACAATAGAATTAATATTGTCTTTGGAATGAAGGAAGTAAAACAATTCGTCGTTTAAACGTAAACAGATGAGTTAATGACAGAGCTTGTTTGTTGTGCATCTTAATAAGTTACCTAATTGTTGTTGTTGGCGGTCTTTTTTAACAAGATGATTAAGATGAAGATTGTTACAAGTATGAACACCCTGTCTTCTTTTCATTAATAGTAAATCTATCATTACATCCCCTAAACATTGTCTTTATCCCAGCAGGTAGACTTTGTAATGTTTTATAAATTGCAACTGAAATGAACGGATAATACAATTGTATGAGTCGGAGGAATATTGGCTTCTTTGTGACTTGCAACCAAAATGCTGTGTTCCAGTTACTACCTCAGGCATGCATTCAGTATGTGTCTATGAGAATCACCAACATGCAAAACGTATCGACGCTGCCATTCCTGGTAGTCACAACTACACAGACTTGCTTGGCAAAATGGTCTGCTCCGTGAGCAATCGAGATTCTATGTTGCTCCTGTGTGAATCATGTCATTTTGAACAACATTTATTAGACGTATTTTAATCGCTCCGAGGTTTAGTAACGCACAAGCGGTGGGCACATGTGGACTGGCCAGCTCCTTTATGAATACCTTCCCCAGTGAATGCTTTCATTCAAACCACTGAAAGTGTGTTTGAATCTCTGCAATACCATGACTTCATAGCAGTGTCTCAATCTTGTTTCCTTAATCATGAAAAGATATGATCTTACATCAAGTGAACCAATAGTATTGTCCGACTTTACAGGAAATTATAGTACAGGACGCCTTACAAGGGTTTCATCGGGACAATTCCCAGTCTAATATATTCATCCATTCGCGATCTACTATAAGACTGGTGCAAACCCACAATGCACTTCAGTCTGTGTCATATCTGATTGTTTCAATCACAACACCATAGTGTGCATGCTTTATTACGAGGGTGAGACCGCATATAGAGACAAAACGTACATTCATAAACCATCTCCTGTAATTCAGTGACGGTGCAGTCGATCACTACAGGAACTAGAGACACCAAACAAATCTCTGTCATCATTAGAATAATCATGGACTTGAGGCAGAGTTGTATTTCTTTGCCATGTCAAGTGGAAAAAGTACATTTGAGGGCATCAGTGAAATGGTGAAATGTGTGGCTGCAAAAGCAAGTCTACAAGCAGCCAGAGAAAGACATTTCTCACGGATTCCAAGATGTATGGCTCAGCAAGTGCAACCATTCCAGGAATAATGTCCTTTTGTATAACTGTAGCCGATGTCGTCCAAAATGAAAACAGCTTCGACTTGCCTTCACGATTCAGCAGCGCAGTGAAATGAATTGGCACACGATCCCATCACTGCTTCATTCTTTCTTCAAGATCTGATCTTTTAATGAAAAGAATATCAGCCGAGGACAATTTCACTCTTTTAGGTGACGAGCAGCCAGCATCTGAGCTACATATTTCAAAGTCACAGTCCTGAAAATATGTTGCATACACGAATGAGAATGATTGGTACAGTGGTTGCATCATTGAACTCTCAGATGAAAACCATGATTTATTAATTTCATGCACGAATCAAACGCATGGCTTCTATCATGGCGTTCCTCGGTCTGTAGCAATGCTTGTCTGGTGCCCTAACAGAACATTATCTGCTTGGTTTGAGCAACTGAGAAGAAGGGACAGAGAGTTAGGTTTTATAAGCTGGCCTCTGAGGATCTGTTCTCATCCAGAAGAGATTGTAATCATTTATATCTAGTTATATTTACAGTCAAAAACGCCTCTAAACATTATATTAAGCCTTGTATATTGTCAATATTTTTATCATACGTAGATTAGTTCTCAAATGGTAGAACCTCAGCAAAACTTTGCACCCTCAACTAACCTTCTACACCTTGTTACTCTCTATAATTTTACGGTGTTTCTTGGTTACAAGACCGCATCCATACAAACCGTGATTATGGACCCTATGTTACAGTATGGTCGAGGTGGTATTGTGTTTTCGTTTCATTTCATAGGAAACACTATGTTGTGGAACATTTATGTATACGTATTTGACACTAATTTGATGTATTTTATAAAGCACTGCAAGAGACTGACGTCGATAATCATTAGTGACAAATGAGGTAAAGTAGTGATGGTGGAATGGGGTGTGAGCAGGGTTTCATATTCCTTGTAACGTTGTTCTCATATTAACTACGACAGCTGAAAGACAGTTTCTGTCAGTTAAATCTTTCTACAGAGGTGTATATTTTGTGTCATACGATTTGTTTATAACTGGGATTTTCAGACCATTCAGATGCACCACATTGATTGAGGGGACATCAAAGGAGGGATAAAAGTTTTATTGATATATAGAAGAGGGTATGTCAGAGATATGCGAGATTCTGTTGAACAGTGATGCAGGAAATTAAAACTAATGATTACCTTCAGCACGTACTTTTGAAGTGATGTGTCATGTGTTTGTGGCTAGATCATTAATGTCCAAATTGGTTGACATTGGGATTAAGCAAAGATGGGAAAAATGTTGGTTAGTGAAGGGCATTTTTGCGATGACAATGTCACGTCATATGTTTAGCACAGATAGAAGAAAGGAAAGACAAAAGCAATAAAAGAACAGTGTCATCATGTGATAATTGAATGAAATAATGACAGATTTGTTAGATTATGTAGAATGTCTCAATAGAGTTGTTAGGTTATGTATAATGTCTTAAGAGATAAAAGAAATTTAGAAAGGTAACCTAATTCGTTGTAGAGTTAAATATTGTGTTATTACATGGATAACCTTTTGAAACTAAAAATGCAAACCAAAACCGTTGTGTTGAGCAGTTGATCATCGATGAAAGAAATGTCTGATGATAATAAAATATAGATTATCAATAAAGAACAATATATGATACTATAACATTTAAAACTTGGGAAATATTAATTTCAGGGAGGAGTCGAATGTTTTCAGAGAAGGAAATTCAGACAGAGGCAGAGCCAGTTCGTGAGTATAAAATTACAGCATGTAATTGATTTCTATAAGGTTTATCGTCAGCTGAGCTATTGTGTTTGACAGAATGAAGAAGAGAGTAGGTTCCATTCCTAATTCCCTTGGTCAGCATTGTTGATAAAATGGAAAATAAGTGTTAATATTGTGTTTTCGAACAAAAAACTAAAATATCTTATTCATGTGTAAACACGTATGTTTATGACACGTTTTTTTTTGTTTCTGTTCCTTTTAAATTCTTTACAAAGTTTTCCGATAATTTATTGTTGTTTTTGCTTTTGTTGATTGTTGTCTAATCAGCTCTCAATCGTAACATGCTGTCTCTGATAGGGTATATACCCAGAATGACTTTGGTTGCAATATTTATTATCGATATAAACTGAAACAATACAATATTAAATCTATATAAAGATATTGATCATCAAATTATATTTATTGAATATTAGATAGAGTTTTGAACTGCGAACAATTGCTTGACATTGGAATTACGTAAAGATGAAAATAATGTTGGTTAGTGAAAGGCATAGTTGTGATGCAATGACACGTCATATATGTACATGTATAGGAAAGGAATCTATGGGGTTGTCAGGAAAGTTCCTGCTGATTTTTAAAGGAAAGAAAAAGGTCAATTAATACTTGCCATTACAATTTAATCAACCAAATATGAACCATTTTGTTGCACAATGTGTCTCCATCTTTCCTTTAACTTGAAAATACCCTCTTCCCAGAATTGAGGTGGTTTCATGGTAAAGAATTCATCAAGGTATCATTTTACGTCATCCAAGGAATTGACATTTTTACCATTAAGACTATTCTTAATGCAGTGCCCGGAATAAGTGGCAATCCGAAGGAGCAATATCTGGTGAATATGGAGGATGGGGTAACACATCCCAGCCGAGCTGCACCAATTTTTGTCTGGTTCCCACAGAAACGTGCGGTCTTGCATTATCATGCAGGAAAACAACACCTTTCCTGTTGGCCAATTCTAGACGTTTCTCTTGAATTGCTGCTTTTAACTCGTCCAGTTGTGTGCAATATTTCTCAGAATTAATTGTCTGGGTACTTGGGAGAAGCTCATAGTACAGAATTCCTTTCCAATCCCACCAGACACAAAGCAAGATTTTTTAGGGTGAAGACCCGCTTTAGGGGTGGCTAAGGGTAGCTCATGTTGCTTACTCCAGGATCGTTTTCTCAGAACATTTCGGTAGATAATCCATTTCTCATCACCTGTCACAATTTGCTTTAAAAAAGGTGCGTTTTCATTCCGTTTATAAAGCGAATCACAAATGGAAATGCGATCCAAAAGGTTATTCTCACTCAACTCATGTGGTACCCAAACATCGTAGCGATTTGTGTATCTAAGCTGTACCAGGTGCTCATGAATGACGGATTTTGATAGGTTGAGGCTTTCCGCTAATTCCCAGATTGTGAAATGTGGGTTATTCTCAATTAATGACTTAATTTAGTCATCATCTGTAGTGGATTGTCTGCCTTATTGCTCTTTATCAATAAGGCTACAATCCCCAGCTCGGGACCTTGCGAACCACTTCCGTACCGTTCTTTCGATTAAAAGAAACATCACCATAATCTGCGCATATTTCTTTGGTTGTTTGTGAGGTATTTTTCCCATTACGGAACAAGAAAAGTATCAAATGCCAAATATAAAGTGAAGTCATAGATTTTGCACTGAAAGATTACACTAAGTGAAATTCTTTTATCAAGTGATAATTGAATGAGATAATTGCAGAACTGTCACATTATGTGTCTTACATCTTGGTTTTAATTCTAAACTGATTGTTATATTCAAATTAAGTTCTGGTCATTATCACTTGACCAGGGTAAAAGATTTATTATCAGTATTTCACACAGATACCTTTAACAATTTTCTATGATTACTCATAGGACTACCATAATATCAAGTGTGCTGAGATACAATCAAATTCCTTGTAGCAAACGTCACATTTTCTTTAGTTAAAATATATACGATCTATATAGATATCTAAAATTGTACTGTCGAGCAATGTGCTATTTTAATTTTTATATATTTATTAACAGGACAATTAATCAGTTATTATTCATTAATTCTCTTCCACTTATATGTCTGAAATGTACACTTAATTTGTGCACTTAACTTCTCGTACCCTCAACTAACATGTTACACCTTGTTACTATGTTTGTAATTTCAATGTTTTTTCTTAGGAACCAGACAATATCCCTATAAACTGGAATTATTGACCTCTATAACTTCCAGATGGTATTGTGTCTTGGCTTCATTCCATTTAAAACAATATGTTGTGAAACATTTTTGTATATTTATGTGACACTAATTAGATGTATTTTATAAAGCATTGTAAAGATAATTTTAATTACTTAATCTCAATTAGTATTAATAACAAATGTGGTAGAGTAGTGGTGATGGGGGGTATAAGTTGGATAAAATATTCCTTATAACGTTGTTCATATATTAGCATTGACGTTGCTAATGTTCTGCGCCGTGAGGACCAAAGACTTGAAGTATTTCGTGTTGCAAGACAGTGTGTGAGAGAGAATCATGATGTCGTAGGAGAGAGATGTGCCAGCATGGATGATGGCTCACTTGCACTAAACGAGGCTGCAAAGAGAGAAGTTTGGAGACGCCACTATGAAAGGTTGCTAAATAAAGAGAATGAATGGGAGGAAGAGAGTCTGCCTCATGTCGACCCAACAGAGGGACCAGCTATCCGAGTTGACAGTACCAGGGTAGATAAAGCGATCAAGAGTATGAAGACAGGGAAAGCCCCCGGCCCTTCAGGAATCACAGCAGAGATGCTCAAAATATCTGGCAGTGTCGGCTATAACCTAGTATTGGTAACCCGGTGATACACGAAGGAGTCATACCCAATGACTGGTGTAGTAGCACCATAGTCAACTGTTATAAAGGTAAAGGTGACGCTTTAGACACAAACAATTTGAGGTATCAAGTTGTTGGACCAAGTAAAGAAGGTCACGGTGAAGGTCATAGCCCAATAAATTAGGTAGAGAGTCAGTTTAGATGAGATGCAGTTTGGGTTCGTTCGAGGGAAAAGCACCACTGATGCTATATTTCTGGTAAAACAACTGCAGGAGAAATAGCTAGCCAAAGATAAACCTCTGTACCTGGCTTTCGTCGACATGGAAAAGGCCTTTGACAGGGTCACCCACTGCCTTATCTGGTGGTCAATGAGGAAACTAGGGATAGATGAGTAGTTAGTGAGAGCTGCGCAAGCCATGTACAGGGACGCTGTCAGTAAGGTGAGGGTTGGCAATGAGTACAGTGAAGAATTCCGGGTAGAGGTAGGTGTCCACCAAGGTTCAGTCTTCAGCCCCCTCCTATTTATCATAGTCCTCCAACAATAACACAGGAATTCAAGATAGGATGCCCCTGGGAGCTCCTCTATGCTGATGATCTTGCACTAATTGCTGAGTCACTATCAGAACTAGAGGAGAAGTTTCAGGTGTGGAAACAATGACTAGAATCGAAGGGCCTTAGAGTCAACCTAGCTAAAACCAAAGTCCTAATAAGTAGGAAGGTAGACAAAACACAAACCCCTTCAGGTAGATGGCCCTGCTCGATCTGTAGAAAATGCGTAGGTAGAAACTCCATAAGATGTATACAGTGTAAACTATGGACACAAGATATGCAGCAATATGAAAGGAAGGCTAACTAGCAAGATAGATTTTGTATGTGGCAGATGCTCAGGTGCAATAAACACTGAAAATGTGCAGAAAACAATCTTTGCCACACTCCAGGTAGAAAAACTAGAAGTGGTTGATAGCGTCCGCTATCTACGTGACCAAGTTTGTGGCGGGGAGGGTGCGCTGAAAGTGTAGCTGCTAGAATAAAAATAGCCTGGGCAAAGTTCAGAGAGCTCTTACCTCTGCTGGTGACAAAGGGCCTCTCACTCAGAGTAAAAGGCAGACTGTATGACGCATGCGTACGAACAGCCATGTTACATGGCAGTGAAACATGGGCCTTGACTGCTGAGGACATGCGTAAGCTCGCAAGAAACGAAGCCAGTATGCTCCGATGGATGTGTAATATCAGTGTGCATACTCGACATAGTGTAAGTACATTGAGAGAAAAGTTAGACCTAAGAAGCATCAGTTGTAGTGTGCAAGAGAGACGATTGCGCTGGTATGGACATGTGGCAAGAATGGATGAGGATAGCTGTGTGAAAAAGTGCCACAGCCTAGCGGTTGAGGGAAACTGTGGAAGAGGTATACCCAGAAAAACCTGGGCTGAGGTGGTGAAGTACGACCTTCGAACTTTAGGCCTTACCGAGGCAATGACTAGTGACCGGGACCTTTGGAAATATGCAGTACGTGAGAAGACCCGGCAAGCCAAGTGAGAGCATAATCTGTGGCCTCTGCCAGAAGTGTAGCCAGCTCACTTATTCGTATCTTTACTTCATTGGACACTAAACTCTGCTTGCGAAGACCTGTTGAGGAAAGTGAATTGAAACCGAAATCGAACCAAATTCGACGACTGGCACCCACGCCAACCTCTCCTTCATTGGACAGTAAACTCTGCTTCCAAAGACCTGTTGAGGCAAGTGAGATCGAAACCGTAATTGAACCATGTTCATTGACTGGCACCTGTGCCAGTGGAACACTAACAGCCCTGTCCGAGCGTGATCATTGCCCCGAGCAGCTGTCTGGCTTCCGTGCCAGTGGCCCGTAAATAGCACCATTTGAGCGTGATCGTTACCAGCGTTGCCTTACTGGCACTTGTGCCGGTGGAACGTTTGAAGATCATTCGAGCGAGGTCGTTTCCAGTGCCGCTGGACTGGCTCCTGTGCAGGTGACACATACAAAACACCATTTTGACCGTGGCCGTTGCCAGTACCGCGTGACTGGCCCTCGTGCCTCTGGCATGTAAAAGCACTCACTACACTCTCTGCCAAATCAGATTGGGAGCCTGGTGTAGTCATTTGATTCGCCAGTCCTCTGTCAAATCGTCCAACCCATGCTCGCATGGAAAGCGGACGTTAAACGACGACAACGACGACGACGACGATGATGATGATGATGATGGTGATGGTCAGAAAAATAGTTTCTCTTGATTAAACCTTACGACAGTGATTTAATGTTCATGACTTCAAATTTGTTGGTACCTGGGTTTTCACTGCATTGAGATCCGCCACATTGATTGAGGGGACAACAAATTAGGGCAAAACTTTGATGCATAAAAGAATGTTCTGTCAGTTCAGCCTTTTTCCTGCAATAATGTATTAATCAACAGTTCTATGCAGTTAATGAGGTTTTGTGCCATTGTACCTGGTTTTATTAGTTCTGTTATTTTCTCTTCCATCTGTGTAAAACGAATCAATGATTATCTTTAAAAAATGCTGCATTATTAAGGAGACTTCAAATATTTCCCGAATCAGATAACCTTCTGGTGAACTGTGATGTTGGCAGTTAGAAATAAAGATTACCAGCAGTAACGTTTAACAAAAAAAGTAGCAGGTGTATATTTATCCTCCTCGAAGTGACATGTCATGTGTCTGAGGAGCAACTTGATTACCATTGAATAAAGCAGAAGAGGAGCAGAATGTTGCTTAGTGAAGTTTAAATGTGAGAGGACAATGGAATGCCATAGGTTTAGCGCAGAGATAAGAATGACAAGACAAAAACTAAGAGAAAATGACTGTTACCAAGTAATAATTAAATGAGATAATTACAGAATCATTAGATTATGTAGGATGTCTCAACAGAGAGAGGGGATTGAGGGAGGATAGTTTATGTTTGGTAGTTCTAAATATTGAGCTATTACATGACATCTTAGAAAATGTTGACCGAATGCATAGTGGTCATCAGTTGACCATTGATGAAAAGAATATCTTACAATAATGAAATTTGGATTATTAATACAGTTAATGAAATTATACTATCAAATATAAAACTTGGGAATATTCATTTCAGAAATTACAAAGTTTGTACAGGAGGCCCTGAAAACATCACAGCAAATTGGTGAGTATAAACCAACAGTACCTTATAGATTTGTTTTATAAATTTGACCTTCATCTGAGCATTTTAGTTTATCAAAAGTACTGAGAGCAGGTTCTATCCCTAATTTCCAGTTGTAAAGTAATTCGATTAATGATATTAACTGAAATTCCATAAAATCAAGTTTAGCATGTTTGGTAAAATGGATAACTTAGAAGACACAATAAATTTAATATTGTCATCTGGAATATAGAAAAGAAATATCTTGTTTAGGTGTAAACAGTTGAGTTAATGACAATGTTTTTGTTTATTTTACATGTATACTAAGTTTACTGATAGGTTGTTGTTTCTATTGTCATTGTTGTTGTTTAGGTAGATGTCTCTTATAATTTCGCAGGCTTTTAAGGAAATGTGTTCCAAGCGTGAACACCCTGTCTTTTTCACTGTTACTAAATTTATCATTACATCAACTAACCAGAGTCGTTAGCCACGTAGAAGACGTTTTGCTCTTCTAATGAGACTAACGTTAATCCTGTTTCTCTTCATGATGGATACTGGCTACAAGATACAATGCAATCAGCATCATCCTCGCCTGTTATCATCTTGTTTCCTTGCTCTCATCCACTGGATGGCTGGTCCATGTCTACGTCATTTCTTATTAGTAATATTGTCATGTCCTCAACAACATTAAATGTTCCTCTCTAACTTATGCGAAGAAATAGCAGACGCATTGAACGAAGAAACGAAATAACCAAATTAAAAATAAACTCCTTAAGAACACCTATGAGGTTACTAGGAAACTGCATGCAGATGCTAAGAGCAACAGGCTAAAATGCACTAACGATGAACTGGACAGGAATATAGAGGAAACTTACAATGACCCAAAGCAAGATCAACCATTCCCATTCATGAATGGTTTGAAATGCACAACGAAACCAGGAATCAAATATTGGAGCTTGGTGATTTCAGCAAGAAACGTTGATACAGCTGAGAGAAGAAAGCAAGAACAAAGAGTGCCCCTGTAAAAAAGTGTACAGTTACTGTATACAATTATATTATGGGCATTACTCTGAGAGTTATGACATAAAGATGGACTGGTTGATGACTGGTGCAAGGTAGAAAATGTTTACTTACCAAAGTAAGCTGATTCAAAACTGATCGACCAGTTCAGACCAATTTCAGCCTTGAATCTAGATGGTAAAATTTACATGGTTTTACTTGCTAAGAGATCAGTTATATATCTACAAAATAATGGTTATGGAGCTGAAAGTTTCCAGAGGTCTGGCATATCCTGGACTCGTGAGTATGTGGAACGTGCACTTTTAATCTGGTATGCATACATGAAAGAAGCATAAAAGGAAACTGAATGTCGTATGACTTGATCTGAGTAATACTTAGAGTTCTGTACCACTCGGTAGACAGGTCCAACCAAATTTTGATGGAAGCAGTGTATTTCTGTCATATAGTAGAGAATATTAAGGATCTGATCAGGTGTTACTTAACAATTTCAAAATGCAATTCACGACAGAGAATTTCACAACAGACTGGTATCGTCTTGAAACAAGAATAGCTGCAGGTTGCACAGTATCAGTCATTTGGTATAGTTTGTTATGGAGATGTTACCTAGATCAGCAGATTGACCGGAAGAAATGGCTCAAGCGAAATAAACTAAGAAGGCCTTAATGGAGGACCTAACAATACTAAGAAGAGATGGAAAGGACATGCAAATAGTTCTGGATAGATTCGATGGACTAATTCCTTGGTCAAGAATGTGGTTTAAAACAAATAAGGGATGCGGTCTATCACTTGTCAAAGGTCAACAGAAGTGAAGAAACCTTGTCAAAGGTTAAAGGGAAACCCGTATAACGTTTGCAACAATGGTACACTATCAACAGTATACGTATTAAGATCAAGGCACAAAGAGAAGATACTTTATAAGCATTAGCTAAGTCAAACCTTGTGGAAAATAATGGATTTGGTGCTTGCAGTTTGATCTGTATTCCTGTCTTGCTTATATATTCTCGATTGTGTGGATGAGCGGTTACACGTAGTTAGTGAGGTTTTGTGCAAGCACACAGTGTTTTGGAACACATGATATCACTTACTGTTCCATTTGTGCAACACTTATCAGTTCTTGAAAAGAGCTGATTTATTGAGGAGACTTCAAATATTTCTTGAATCAAATGATGTTCCGATGTACTGGGATGTCGGTAAATAACATTCGACATTACGAACCGCAACCCCTAACAAGAAGATCAGGTATATTCTTATCCAATTTC
>NW_028315523.1:0-2500 GCF_046866305.1 Octopus bimaculoides
TAGCTGTGCAAGAAAGCTCTATCTTCCATAAATAGTGTTCTTTAATCATTTCACCACTGGAGGAGATAGGAAGAAATTCTTTCTACAATATGGACACATAATTATTTGAGTTTATGTATCCCTTACGCTCCACCATTTACGATTGACCATTGCTCCAGATTGCTCTCCAGACTATCACAAGTTTCATTGTTGGCTGCAATCTATTCACATGAAAAGTTTGGTGACAGAGTCTCCAGACCCACACTCGACCAGTGTCAGAAAATACAGCAAATCTGGACACATCAGAGAATATGACAGTGTCCCAAAGTGTTAGTGGCCTCTCTACCCTCTCACTTGTCCAATTGTTTCTCTATTTGATATTGGCTGGTTGAAGCAGTGTCTTCCTTCTCGCTTCTCTGCCCTAATAGCCAATTTTGCAGAGATACCTGTCAGCTATTCTGGGACTCACATCAACTTGTTCTGCTCTGTCAGAGGCCTTGCAATGAGGATTATCTTCCACACTTCTCTTAACAAAGCAAAGGGTTCTGTCAGAGGGCCTTAGTTGACCTGGGCAAGGCGATATGGACTACTTCTTCATCTGGGGAATTGAACAATTATTTTATTAACTGTAGAAAGTGGAATCACCAAGTTTTTCTGTGGTTTTAGGCTAAGTCAACCTTGAAATTGACCCAGTATATGGCCTCTTTGTAATTCGGACAGTTCCAAGGCTTCTTTTGTACATGGCATGATTAAACAGTCATTTAGAACACGAAACATACAAATGTCAATTAATAAAAAAAGATAAAGCTCAAATTAAAATAACCACAAGACGAGGTGTTATGGGTGTCTATTTACTTTTGTCGTGTTTGTGTACAAATGAATAATTTGATAGAACTGCACTCTAAAAGACATAAACAAAAAGAAACCCTTTAGTAGAAAACCCAGAATTAGTCACAGTAAGGTTATCCAACTGTTAAACCTTTTACTTTTCAAAACCATGCTACGATGGAAAAATGTACATAGGTATGAAACTTATTTTACACATGTATTGATGCATATAAAAGATGAAATTATGTTGTCTACATTCTTAAATACTTGCAATCAATTTATTGTAAGAACATAGAATTTTGACAGTTTTTCTGGAGTTGTTGCTTATCTACAATAATCTGATAAATTCGATTGTCATTGAGTTTCCTCTCGACACAAATATCTATTTTAAGGCACAATAAGAAAATGACTCTCCCCAGACACAAAAGAATATGCTTCAACACACGAAATCCCATAAAGAAATCCTGCAAACCAAATCCAAAAACGAAATATATATACATATATATACACATATATATATATATACACACATATATATATATATATATACATACATGATGGGCGTATTTCAGTTTTTGCCTACCAAATCCGCTTACAAAGATCTGGTTGGTCTAAGGCTACAGTAGAAGACATTTGACCAAAGTGCCATGTATTGGGACTGAACCTGGAACTATGTGGTTGGGAAGCAAACGTCTTACCGCTCAGCCATGTGCATGTGTGTATATAAATACGATTGATTGTGTGTGTGTGTGGAGGGGGGAAGAAATATTTGAAAACATTGTGGTGAGAGGAGAGAGAGAGGGAGAGAGAAGGTGGAAGAGATGGAGAAGAGGAGGGGCAATGACACAGGAAGCAGTTGCCCTGATGAGAAAGGAATCCTGGGGGCAGAAACACGGAAAACAATAAAATTTTCATTACACCGGTTCTAACAATATTTGTGACAACAACAACAACAACAACGTTAATAATAATAACAATAATAGTCACTGTACCAAAACCTAATGGATTCTGATTTTGTTCAAATATACATGCGAATGTATATGTACACATACAGGTAAGTGTGTGTGTATGTATATATATATATATCTATCATCATATATATCTATATCAATCTATATATATATATACACTCACACACACATGTGTATATATATATATATATATATATATATATATATATATATATACACACACACATAAAAATATATAAATTCAATTGGGGTATTGACTTTGTAGTTTGCTTTATAAAGCCTGTCTACAGGTATTGGCTATCAGATAACATTTTACAGGGAATATTGATCGCATCGCTCAACATGCATCTGTAATCCATAAAGTACCAATAAGCTTTATATAAATATAAATATTAACAAAGAGAATGGACAGAGAAGACTTGCCATTTGTCAATATTACTGGATTAATACTGATTCAATCTATTATTTCATATATTATATATAGTAATATTTCAGCAATGATTTTCTGGTAAAAAAATGAAACAATTGTAGCATTATGCCAAAAGATGTGTTGCTCAACCCATTCTCTTTCTTAAAACTTATATATATATATACATATATATATATATATAAGTATTTATATATATGTGTGTATGAATGTGTGTGTAGATGTATGTGTGTGTGTGTATATATATATATATATATATATTATATATATATATATATATGTATGTATGTATATA
>NW_028315523.1:10000-25000 GCF_046866305.1 Octopus bimaculoides
CTGACGGGTATGCACACTGATATTACACATCCAACGGAGCATACTGGCTTCATTCCTTGTGAGCTTACGCATGTCCTCAGCAGTCACAGCCCATGTTTCACTGCCATGTAGCATGGTTGTTCGTACACATGCGTCATACAGTGTGCCTTTTACTCTGAGTGAGAGTCCCTTTGTCGCCAGCAGAGGTAAGGGCTCTCTAAACTTTGCCCAGGCAATTCTTATTCTAGCAGCTACACTTTCAGCGCACCCATCCCTACTACTAACTTGGTCACCCAGATAGCAGAAGCTATCGACTACCTCTAGTTTTTCACCCTGGAATGAGATAGAAGTTGTTTCCTGTTTGTTTACAGTGTTTATTGCACCTGAACATCTGCCACATACAAAAACTAACTTGCTAGTTAACCTGCCTTTGATATTGCTGCACCTCTTATGTGTCCATAGCTTGCACCGGGTACATCTTATAGAGTTACTACCTACTCCTTTTCTACATACTGAGCAGGGCCATCTACCTGAAGGGGTTTTTATTTTCTCTACCTTCCTACTTATTAGGATTTTGGTTTTAGCTAGGTTGACTCTAAAGCCCTTCGATTCTAGTCCTTGCTTCCACACCTGAAACTTCTCCTCTAGTTCTGATAGTGACTCCGCAATTAGTGCAAGGTCATCAGCATAGAGGAACTCCCAGGGGCAACCTGTCTTGAATTCCTCTGTGATCGCCTGGAGGACTATGGTAAATAGGAGGGGGCTGAGGACGGAACCTTGGTGGACCCCTATCTCTACCCTGAATTCATTGCTGTACTCATTTCCAACCTCACCTTACTGGCAGCATCTCTGTACATGGCTCGCACAGCTCTCACTAACCATTCTTCTATCCCAAGTTTCCTCATTGACCACCAGATAAGGGATCGGGGGACCCTGTCAAAGGCTTTCTCCATGTCAACGAAAGCCAGGTACAGAGGTTTATCCTTGGTTAGGTATTTCTCCTGCAGCTGTCTTACGAGAAATATGGCATCACTGGTGCTATTACCTGGCACGGAACCAAACTGTATCTCATCTAAATTGATTCGCTCCCTAATTAGTTGGGCTATGACCCTCTCCGTAACTTTCATAACCTGATCTAACAGCTTTAACAATACAGGTGACTAGGCTACATGAATATTTTCTTAAGGATTTTCTTGCCAAGTTTCATGCAGTAATATCAAAAGATCTGGCTTTAAAGATGCTTTCGTTTTATTTTTAGGAAGTGTCTTGTCCATCATGCCTCAGAGGTGTTCAGTAGGGTTCATATCTGGTAACTGGCTTAGCCATGGAAGCTTTTTAAGGCCATTCTCTTCCAACTAATCTTGGGTCTTTTTAGCTGTGCAAGAAAGCTCTATCTTTCATAAATAGTGTTCTTTAATCATTTCACCACTGGAGGAGATAGGAAGAAATTCTTTCTACAATATGGACACATAATTATTTGAGTTTATGTATCCCTTACACTCCACCATTTACGATTGACCATTGCTCCAGATTGCTCTCCAGACCATCACAAGTTTCATTGTTGGCTGCAATCTATTCACATGAAAAGTTTGGTGACAGAGTCTCCAGACCCACACTCGACCAGTGTCAGAAAATACAGCAAATCTGGACACATCAGAGAATATGACAGTGTCCCAAAGTGTTAGTGGCCTCTCACTTGTCCAATCGTTTCTCCATTTGATATTGGCTGGTTGAAGCAGTGTCTTCCTTCTCGCTTCTCTGCCCTAATAGCCAATTTTGCAGAGATACCTGTCAGCTATTCTGGGACTCACATCAACTTGTTCTGCTCTGTCAGAGGCCTTGCAATGAGGATTATCTTCCACACTTCTCTTAACAAAGCAAAGGGTTCTGTCAGAGGGCCTTAGTTGACCTGGGCAAGGCGATATGGACTACTTCTTCATCTGGGGAATTGAACAATTATTTTATTAACTGTAGAAAGTGGAATCACCAAGTTTTTCTGTGGTTTTAGGCTAAGTCAACCTTGAAATTGACCCAGTATATGGCCTCTTTGTAATTCGGACAGTTCCAAGGCTTCTTTTGTACATGGCATGATTAAACAGTCATTTAGAACACGAAACATACAAATGTCAATTAATAAAAAAAGATAAAGCTCAAATTAAAATAACCACAAGACGAGGTGTTATGGGTGTCTATTTACTTTTGTCGTGTTTGTGTACAAATGAATAATTTGATAGAACTGCACTCTAAAAGACATAAACAAAAAGAAACCCTTTAGTAGAAAACCCAGAATTAGTCACAGTAAGGTTATCCAACTGTTAAACCTTTTACTTTTCAAAACCATGCTACGATGGAAAAATGTACATAGGTATGAAACTTATTTTACACATGTATTGATGCATATAAAAGATGAAATTATGTTGTCTACATTCTTAAATACTTGCAATCAATTTATTGTAAGAACATAGAATTTTGACAGTTTTTCTGGAGTTGTTGCTTATCTACAATAATCTGATAAATTCGATTGTCATTGAGTTTCCTCTCGACACAAATATCTATTTTAAGGCACAATAAGAAAATGACTCTCCCCAGACACAAAAGAATATGCTTCAACACACGAAATCCCATAAAGAAATCCTGCAAACCAAATCCAAAAACGAAATATATATACATATATATACACATATATATATATATATATATATACATACATGATGGGCGTCTTTCAGTTTTTGCCTACCAAATCCGCTTACAAAGATCTGGTTGGTCTAAGGCTACAGTAGAAGACATTTGACCAAAGTGCCATGTATTGGGACTGAACCTGGAACTATGTGGTTGGGAAGCAAACGTCTTACCGCTCAGCCATGTGCATGTGTGTATATAAATACGATTGATTGTGTGTGTGTGTGGGGGGGAAGAAATATTTGAAAACATTGTGGTGAGAGGAGAGAGAGAGGGAGAGAGAAGGTGGAAGAGATGGAGAAGAGGAGGGGCAATGACACAGGAAGCAGTTGCCCTGATGAGAAAGGAATCCTGGGGGCAGAAACACGGAAAACAATAAAATTTTCATTACACCGGTTCTAACAATATTTGTGACAACAACAACAACAACAACGTTAATAATAATAACAATAATAGTCACTGTACCAAAACCTAATGGATTCTGATTTTGTTCAAATATACATGCGAATGTATATGTACACATACAGGTAAGTGTGTGTGTATGTATATATATATATATCTATCATCATATATATCTATATCAATCTATATATATATATACACTCACACACACATGTGTATATATATATATATATATATATATATATATATATATATATACACACACACATAAAAATATATAAATTCAATTGGGGTATTGACTTTGTAGTTTGCTTTATAAAGCCTGTCTACAGGTATTGGCTATCAGATAACATTTTACAGGGAATATTGATCGCATCGCTCAACATGCATCTGTAATCCATAAAGTACCAATAAGCTTTATATAAATATAAATATTAACAAAGAGAATGGACAGAGAAGACTTGCCATTTGTCAATATTACTGGATTAATACTGATTCAATCTATTATTTCATATATTATATATAGTAATATTTCAGCAATGATTTTCTGGTAAAAAAATGAAACAATTGTAGCATTATGCCAAAAGATGTGTTGCTCAACCCATTCTCTTTCTTAAAACTTATATATATATATACATATATATATATATATAAGTATTTATACATATATATAAGTATTTATATATATGTGTGTATGAATGTGTGTGTAGATGTATGTGTGTGTGTGTATATATATATATATATATATATATATATATATATATATATATATATGTATGTATGTATATACATATATATGGACACACACACACACATACACACACACAAGTATAGGCACAAGAGGTTTGATTGTGAAGTTTGTGGTGAGCAATGAAAAGAGTGAGAGTGGCAAATTCTCTCTCCTCCGACCCCCCCCCCCACTGCTCCACCATCACTGTCACCCCATTCCCACCACGACCCCCTCTCCTTATCACAATAACTATTTAGAGTCCTTCGATGGCTCATCTATCGCCTGCTGCATCAGTCGTAGTTGTTCCGAGATCTCAAGAAGCTGTTTGGCCATATTTTTATTCAACTTGCGAGGGGCTGGACCTGCCCCTTGCCTGTTTGAAGCTTGCTTCCCCACTTGTGGTTTTTCCTCAGTGTCTTGAATGATATGTCTGGAAAATGGAGAGAGAGAGAGAGAAAAGCAGAAAATTAATATAGAAAATAAAAAACAATGAATTACGTGCCAAAAACCAAAAAAAAAACAAAGAACATAAACCTTTCTACACACACACACACACACACACACACACACACACACACACAAAGTCATAAATGACAGAGAAACAGTTTGATGAAATTTTATTTAATAACAAAATTCCAATATCTTGACAAATTATTTTCTAACTTAAAAGCATGTAAATAATTTATATTATTCTATAGACTGAGAAATAAATATACACTCCTTGTTGTTTTCTCTTCTCCTATATATTCTATGTGTTTTGTAGAACGATGCATTAAGGAGCTTTTCTAGGAGCTCCACAGGATTACTTGAATGCCATGAAGATTCCGTCCAGATTTTCTGATTGTTGTTAAAGTTATTTGGGAATGTAAGGTCGGTGGAGTTGCCTCCCCTTGTCCGTCTCTGGTTTGTGTTCGATAAGCCTGGGTTCATTTCTGTGTATGTTTTTGCTTTATTTTCCTTCAGCAAGGGCTTATCCGATGCCTATTCTACGATGAACTGTGTTTCGTAGTTAATAAACAAATTGCTTTGTCTTTGCCAGCCTTGTAGCGAGTTTGTTTCTTCAGCTTCACAAGTTGTTTGCCGCAGTTTAAAGACACTTTCCAAGCGTTGACCATCTCAATGTTTCTTTAATTCGTTGTAGATTTCCTCATCTATGTCCTTCAATTTCTCTTCATTGCTCAGGGCTCTAAGCTTAAGCAGTTCTATTTCTGTCTTCATGTTTTCCAAGTGTTAGTTTCTCCCTTAATTGTCTTTGTTGGTCCTTTTCGTCTGGAATACGTTTAATTTGGGGTTATATATTGTGAATTAAATATATGTGTGTATACACACACACACATATAATATATATATATCCAAAAACGAAATATATATATATATATATATATATATATATATATATATACCAGGTTTACAAGAACGGAACCAAGGGATAAGCCCTGCTTCCCCAGGAATTACAGTGTACGCCCCAGCTAGTATATACATGTGTACATAGGTAAAACAGTAAGGTGCGATTTGAGGGAGATTTGGGTGCTATTTCTACCAGGTCTGGCTACTATGTAGAGGTCTCCATTGGATCATACATACATATATACATAGATAAGAGAGTAGGGTGTGATTCGAGGAAGACAAATGTGGGTAAACGGCAGGATACCGTGTTCCAGGAAAAATGTAATGGAAACGGAAAAACTTCATAACGAGTGATATTGCAACAGTTGCATAGAACCATGATGTTAGAGCAAAATTAGGCTTTTGTGTCGGTGCGCGCACGTATGAGAGAGAGAAAGGCCGAGAGATAGAGTGAATGAAGGTGATGATGGATGCCTTTGAAGGTCGATACTTGGATAGAAAAGGTGACATCGTCATGGTCGTTGTATGAAATGTTTACTTATAGATCACTTATGAACGGCTAAAACAAGCGAAACAGCAGGTTCTACACACCTGTTGTATACGTTGGTCTTGTTTTTTCGCTTTAAAGTAAGCGATTCTTATAGAAGCAAACACGATATTGAATAATTCTCCGTCATACGTCTTCTAAAAGCTTTAAACATACTTCCAAACTGGGACTTCGTCTAGGTTTATCTACGTGTGTGTGTGTGTGTGTGTGTGAACATCACATCAGCAACACTCATCATCATCTTCTTCCCAATATTTGTACCCTTTAAAAAGAAGCAGTTGTTGCTATTTTTCCGAATTTATTTTACATTGAGTGCACCCAGATTGCAACTTTTATTGTACTTTGCACCAGAGAACATTATAGATTATCTGAAAACAAAACATATTGCCAATGAAAAAACCGTCTGCTTGCACACATTCAATCATCATCATCATCATCATCGTTTAACGTCCGCTTTCCATGCTGGCATGGGTTGGACGATTTGACTGAGGACTGGTGAAACCGGATGGCAACACCAAGCTCCAATCTAATTTGGCAGAGTTTCTACAGCTGGATGCCCTTTCTTAAGCCAACCACTCAGAGAGTGTAGTAGGTGCTTTTACGTGTCACCCGCACGAAGGCCAGTCAGGCGGTACTGGCAACGGCCACGCTCAAAATGGTGTCTTTTATGTGCCACCCGCACAAGAGCCAGTCCAGGGGCACTGGCAGCGATCTCACTTGTGTCGCAAAACTTGGGTTGTTGGATGTTATGACACCACAACCAGAAAAAGAATTTCTTCAACGTCTACTCGATAGGAGTGCAGAGATGTTGGAGAATGTTATCAGACAAAACGTTCTTGCAGAAAATTTATGACTGACAATTTGGCAAGCTATTGGAATCTGCATATACTCGGTTCCATTCACCAGACGGTAAATCGTTCCCCAAATTTCTTAGATCGGTCATCGGGGCATGTAAAAATCAGCGGAGGTAAAGATTATGGGAGATTATTTTTGTTGGTTTTATTTTGAAATGAAAACATAATATCAAGGTACGATTCAAGAAGATTGGATCCAGGGCGCGCATCCGCGCATGCGAGACGTGACTAGTGGATCCTACGACTACCTAGCGCGCGTGCGCCACGCACAAAACATGTATGAGGGTGTTTGCGTTTTGTTTACAATGTGTTTTATTTACTTTGTTCAAAAAACCCAAAACAAACCGTCCTGCATGTTTTGTGCATACATGCATTGGCAATAGATTGTTATTGTAGGATCGACTAGTCACGACTCGCGTGCGCGTGCGCGATAGCAGGTGTGTTCGCCAATTAACGGCGGTGAATTGGAATGTGTGGGAAAAAAAAGGGGTAAATTTCAAACATTTCTCTCGTTCAACACCCGACAAAGCATAAACCACAAAATTCACCTTTATTCTGTCCTTCTATCTCCAGAAAATCGAAAAATACAAGTTATTCGCTGAAAAATTCTTGCAAAAGAAGCCAAAACCATTTCACAGCTGATGTCTTCTGCTGAATCGCAGACATTTTCGAACAAGGTAAGGCAAAGAGATTTCCTTTTAATTGGCTTTCGCTTGTTTCAAAAACCACAAAACAAAACACTAACATGCTTTTGCTTTTGTTCAGACTTCGGTACTACTAATTTTTATAATTTCAGCATTTGTTTATTATTGTTTTCAAACGTATTTCTGCCAAATGTCATTTATAAAACATGTTTAAAGAAAAAGGGTGCGGATGCAGTCACGCCCCTCACCTTCGAAAATGTGTTTTTTAGTGAAAGGTTTCTTCGGAAACGTGTCAGTTTATTATTACATGTGTGTTTATATAGATGTCTGTAGGTATATAACGTGTGTATTCGTCTTTCTATAGCTCGAGAGAGAGAGAGAGAAAGTTGTAATGGAATTGAAGGCTTGTAATGGCTGTGGAGTATCTCTGGGTCAGTTCGTCCTACTTTATATTGTCTGATATCGTCTTTAAATCACATTTCACCTTCCAACACTTATAACCCCTCCTCAATCTCAATATTTCGTCGTTTTTTTGGCTTTCGGACACCTGAGTGTTTTGTCCATCCATCGACATGCACAAATCTTGCAGTTCTCCATTTTGTTCTCTTCTGGATCCCTTCCTGGTCTACGCCTTCCAAACACGCGCGAAACAATTTCCAGTGGGAGGGGGGAGCCTGTTGAGCCTTGTGTTTTTTTGTATTTGTTTTTTTTCTCTTGCTTTGTATCGGAGGGGAATGGGCGGAGGGGGTGTCTGAGAAGGTGGGGTGGGGCGGGGTGTATGGCTTGGGGTTCTAATTCAATCTGTCCTTTCTTCCTCTTCCTTCAGCTACCATCCACTGTTCTTTGTTTCTCTTTTCTTCCTGTTGCACCTTCTCCGGCCCCTTTCTAACTTCTTCCTGACTTCTCTGCTTCTGCAGAGGCCTGTTTTAGCCACATTTAAAGCAACGAGGGGTTCTGCCCTCCACCCCCACTCTCAACACTACGTCTCCAATGGTCACCGTTTCCACCATATTTTCAGTGGTTCTGCCAATACCCAATATGATCAGGTCCAATGTTTGCTCTTTCCATACAGAATTTTCTGTTTTCGTGGCCTGCAGGATGGCTATTTCTTCTTTACTTCCGAGAAGAACAGCCGCCACAACCCAAGCCACATCTGTTTCTGGTGGGATTCTCTCCACCCTAATCCTGGAAGTCCTTCTTCCAAGATATGTAGGTTACTGTGGTTACAGCATATTCTTTGGCTTTTCCTGCCTTCTTGAACCACAATTGTTCCAAATCTGCTTCCTCTGCCTCAACATTTTCAATTTTCCTTTCTTCCACTGAGTACACCTTATATATTTACCGTTTTCTTACCCATATTTTCCAATACTTTCTGGAGTAGGGACAACTTAGCATCACCACCGATCCTACGTGCCATCTCCTCATATTTCTCCATGTTTGTCAGGTCCACCTCCTTTTTTGTGACTTCTGTCACTTCAGCAAATCTTTCTTCTTCCTTAAACACTTGTCCATCCTATCAACTGCTCGTACGAGCCCCTCCTCCGAACAGGACAATTTGGACCCCCTAAGGTCTGAATAGAACATGTTCCTTACTGTTGGCATTGCTGATCCTGCTTAAGGCGGAGAGAAAGCACAAGACAGTCGACCCCTCCTCACACAATCAACAAATACACCAACACTATGTAAAAGCGTGAGAGGAAATGGGAAAGAAGAAAGAGAGCGAATGTCTTAATTCTCCTGCTTAAATAGTCGGTGCCGATGGGAGTCTTGCCGATGAGTCTTGCTGTTGTATTAGATTGATAGATAGAGAGATATTGATATATGTAAATATATATATGTGTATATATTTAAGTGCAAGATCTCCGGATCAAGGTGTAGGAAGTGAGTAAGCTTCAAGCAGTCCATAGTAGAAAGTATAAAAAGCAACTTTGAAGAACATTAGTGGTTTATTGTAAATGTTTTCCAAAATTAGGGAACAGAGGAGATAAAATCACCAGCAGAACCTCAGAAATAGTAATTAGCCTAACGAGGGGTACTCCACTAGCTACTGATAAGGGTGAATACACCTTAGTTAAATGAAGGTTACATTGTTGTCAAAATATCTCAAATTAACTTGCAAGAGAATAAGGTTCTGCTAGCTGGGAGACATATGTTACTGGGATTTGTACCTGTTCCAATCCCTAAATTTGCATGTGTCTGTAGCTATATGTGTGTGTGTGCATGTGTGTGTGTGTGTGTGTGTGTGTGTGTGTACATGTATTCTTTTACTCTTTTACTCTTTTACTTGTTTCAGTCATTTGACTACGGCCATGCTGGGGCACCGCCTTTAGTCGAATCAAATCGACCCCAGGACTTATTCTTTGTAAGCCTAGTACTTATTCTATCGATCTCTTTTTGCCGAACCGCTAAGTTACGGGGACGTAAATGTGTGCATCGGTTGTCAAGCGATGGTGTGGGGGACAAACACAGACATACAAACATATATATATATATATATATATATATATATATATATGTATGTAGAAGAGAAGAGATGAGAAAGGAATAAACGATCATCTTCTGAACTTTCTAGGATGATTGCTCCTTCCTTTGTCATTCCTTTTCTTATTACTGCTCCCTACTTGACTAATGTGTCATTCTGGTGTATATTCAGTTTCACACCAGGTTATTTGGATCTCAATGCCTTAGCAATATATTCTTTTACTTGTTTCAATCATTTTGATTGTGGCCACGCTGGAGCACCACCATTTAGTCAAAGAAATCGACCCCGGGACTTATTCTTTGCAAGCCTAGTACTTCTGTCGGTCTCTTTTAATGTATTTTAATTATCATGTGCTTTTCAAGAGGCTTTTATAATTGAAGATTTCAACTTCACAATTCAGTCTTAATTCACTGTGAGATACACGTTTCAAGGTTGTATTAATGTCCAACAGAAGTGTACCCCAACACCGTAACTTTGTTTCCTCATAGCTGCATGCAACAAACATGAATATTTGAAGATAAAATTCTTTACAAATGGAGTAGATTACAATTGTATCTGGATTTGTTGTGAAAAAAAGTTTTGAAGGAGGGTGAAAAGAGGAGTTTCAGATAAATCACCCATGGGTTGTGAATAAAAATAGGGAAACAGAATACTTTGAGAGAAAAAACCCACCCCTTTTTTTTTTTTTAAAGCTAATTTCAATAAGGCAAACCCCCATCTGTGTCATAAACAGATTCACTGTAGACACAATAAACATATGGTCCTGTGATATTGGACTGGGGTGGAACAGTTCTCCACTATCTACTTGAAGCTCTTCTATAGGCACTGTACTAAAAATAGCAACCCTTTATATTCTTAAGGTAGTGATATACAAAAAAGAAAACTTAATAAATTTATCATACAGACAGAGACATGGCTGTGTGGGAAAGAAACTAATTTTGTAATCTCATGGCTTCAAGTTCAGTCCCACTGCATAGCACCTTGGGAAAGCGTGTGTATATATATACATACATATATATATTGATTGAAGTGTACAGTATTATAGCACTATGTATCCATTGTGGCCATCCTTACCAGTCGGTTTTGCACTTGGGGCTTAATAGGTTGTTAGATAGCAGTCCAATTATGTAACCGTGCACTCTTCAGAGCAGCTCTACTGTCTGTTTTGTATGGTTTCTATGACTGAATGCCCTTCCTAACTAATGCCAGCCACTTTACAGAGTGAACTGGGTTCCTTTTTATGTGGTGCCCATGCACATATGTTAGGACATTACAATATCAGAGAAGTATTTCAGTTGATTTCACCAATCAGGCTCCCACACGACAGCAGAAAATCCCAATCCTGGTGCTTGTTAGAAGAAGGGCTTGTGCAAACAAAGAAGATTGTGCTGAAAAGGATTTGTTGTATATATATAATATATATACATGGGTTGCATGGAGGCAAAGTGACTGAGTCCCTTTCAAGTGTTGGGCCTCATGGAGGCAATGACTGAGAAGACCCATCAAGCTGAGCAAAACCGCAGTTGTGGCAGATACTGGTACAGTACAAATTGGCATGTAAGGATGGTCACGGAATGGGGGGGCGGGGGTCGGGGTTGGTGACTGGTGGTGTTGAAGAAGTCCTGAATAGCAAAGACCCTCACCAGAATAGCAAATAGGCCAACTTCAATGTCACAAGAAGGACCGTGAGGACGTATACTGAGAGGTATATCATCACAGAACAAATGAAACGGGTGGCTTTATTAGCAATTTGAACCTACAACCAAATTCAATAGAAGTCACCAAAGTGAGTGAGGCTAGTGACCAGCATCAGCTGTTGCTAGAGACAACAGTTAAAGCAACTCGAAAGCCACCAAAGCACTGAGCTTTTGAGGTTTTTAAGTTGTTTTAACTGTTGTCTCTAGCAATACCCTCTGTCACTTTTCTCACCTTTTACTTGATACAGTCATTAGACTGTTGCCATGCTGGAGCACCGCCTTGAATAACTTTTAGTCGAATGAACTAGCCCCAGTATTTATGTTTGTGTTAAGCGTGGTATATATTCTATCAGTTGCTTTTGCCAAACTGCTAAGTTACGAAGACGTAAACACACATATATATATATATATACAAGCACATGACAGGCTTCTTTCAGTTTCCATCTACCAAATCCACTCATGTAGTTGGGAAGCAAGCTTCTTACCACATTGTCACACCTACACCTATATATATACATACATATATATATATATATATATATATATATATAATATAATATAAATAATGTATACATACATACAAACATACGTATATGTACATACTTAAATCTATGTGTATATATGTGTATATATACAGATTTATATATATACAGATTTATATATATATATATATATATATATATATATATATATATATATATATATAATAAAGTAAAGTTGTGGAATACCGTACGAGTGGAAATATATATGAAAGAAGGTTTGAAAATGCACTTATTTTTCAAAAATATTTATTTACTTAACCGGTTTCACTTTTTTAGAAAAAGTTTATCAAAAGTCTTTGAGAATAATAAAAAATGTTAAAAAACAGTCTGAGTATTAAAATGCATATATACATTCTTTGATGATAAAATATATTTAAAGTATAAAGCTTTGTATGAACTTTGTAGTGTTACATACTGATTGTCACACATTCTCTGATATTAAGGTGAAATTGTTAAAAACAGTGTTAAAAACAGTGTATGAAAATACACATATGGAAAAATACATATACATATTCTCATACATATTCTTTGACAATGGAATAAAATTGAGAAGGAACTGACCTGGCCTTTTTCTCTTGTGTATATTGAAGGAATGTTTTACTGTCTTAAGAGACAGTATGACTGGCTAGCTGGGGTGGGAGGGAAGAAGAGTTAAAGAAGATGTTTTTATTTTTGGTTGGTCTGTGACAGTCTGTCATGGTTCACTGGTTTTTGGGACTGGTTTTGTGCACATCTCTATGTGTGTGTGTGTATATATGTGTGTTTGTGTCCGTGTGTGTGTGTGTGTGTGTGTGTGTGCCGTTTTTATTGGTCCCAGAGTTTATTGTGGAATGTGTATATGAGTGTGTGTTTGAGTGTTTTTTGTGTCGGTGGGGATGTTAGGTGTGTGTACGTGAGACTGCGTATATCTCTTTGTCTGAGTGTGTGTGTTGTTTTGATCGTCCTTGTGGTGTGTGTGTGTGTGAGAGCAACCTTATGTATGTGTGAGGGTGTGTACGTATGTGTGCGTATGTGTGTGTATGTATGTGTGCATCTGTGTGTGTGCGTGGGAGTGTTTTGTGTGAGTGTGTGTGTGTCTCTCTGTCTGAGTGGGTGTGTTGTTTTAAATACCTTGTGGTGTGTGTGTGTGTGTGTGTGTGTAAGCAAACGTATGTGTGTGATGGTTCATATGTATGTGTATGTCTGTCTGTATGTGTGCGTGTGTGGCATGTGTATATGAGTATGTGTGTGTTTTTTATCTATGGTAGGATGGTGTGTGTATGTGTGTGCACGTTTGTGTGAGTGTGTATGTGTGTGATTAATATTTGTTAGGGTGTTGTGTGTGCGCATGTGTGTGTATGTGTATATGTGTTTGTTCGTGTGTGTGCGTGAGTGCGTGTGTATGTGTGTTTGTGTGTTTTTTGTGTCGGTGGGGATGTTAGGTGTGTGTACGTGAGACTGTGCGTATATCTATTTTTCTGAGTATGTATGTGTTGTTTTAATCGTCCTTGTGATGTGTGTGTGTGAGAGAGAGCGCAAACGTATGTATGTGTGAGGGTGTGTACATATGTGTGCGTCTGTGTGTGTATGTATGTGTGCATCTGTGTGTGTGCGTGGGAGTGTTTTGTGTGAATGTGGGAGTGTGTGTATACGTGAGTGTGTGTGTGTCTCTCTCTGTGTCTGAGTGAGTGTGTTGTTTTAAAAATACCCATTGTGGTGTGTGTGTGTGTGTGTGTGTAAGCAACCGTATGTGTGTGTGATGGTTCATATGTATGTGTATGTCTGTATGTGTACGTATGTTTATTTGTGTTGTGTGTTGGTGGGGGTGTTATATGTGTGTACGTGAGTTTGTGTGTGTCTCGAAGTATGTTTGTGTTTGAGTTGTCCTTGGGGTGCGTGTGTGTGTGAGGGAGCAACTGTATGTGTGTGCATGAGGGTGTATGTGTGTGTGAGCATGTATGTGTGTGTTGTATTTATTAGGTGTCCTCGTACGTTGGGTTTATCCAGGTGAGGTGTATGTGTGTGCATGTGTGTTCCGTGTATGTTGGTACTGGGTATGCGTTTGTATGTGTGTGTACGTGGCTATGGTTTGTGTAGTTTCCTGGTGTATATGTGTACATGTGTGTGTGAGTGATTAGTTTTGTTTGTATTGTTAGCACAGTATGTGTGTGTATAGGTGTGCGTGTGTTTGTGTGAGTGCGTCTATGTGGCTTGTATTTGTCGGGGAGGTGTGCCATTGTGTGTGCATGCTTCTGTGCATGTGTGCTTGTGGGTGTTTGTTGGGATTGTTGGGATTGTATTGTGTGTGTGTGACATTTTTACTGGCGAACAGGCCTATGGTGTTTGTATGTGTGTGTACATATGTATGCAAATATGCGTGTGTGAATATGGTTTGTGGTTGCCGGAGTGGTGTGTAGGTGTGTGCATGGACCTGTTTACGTATGTGTGTATGGGTGTTGGTTGTGGTTGCTACAATTGTATTGGAAGTGTATATATGCATGTGTTTTTTCTTGAAATGGATGTGGGTTTGTGCTCTGGTGTGGAGATACTGTGATTGTGTGTGTGTGTGTGTATGTGTGTAAGTGTGTTCGTGTCGGAGGTTTGCATTGTATTGGTGTGTGTGTGATTTTGCGTATCTGTGTGTCTTCGTTTTGGGCGTGCCCCTGGGGAGGGGGCTTATCTTAGAGTATGTTGAGCTGTGGTCTGTATTTTTGAATAAGATTATTTTCCCTATTTATTCGTGTTTGGTCAGTGGTGTTGTCTGAGCATTGGTATAATGGGAAAACTAGGAATTTGGGGGACTTGTTTTATGCACAAGTGCATTTTCAAACCTTCTTTCATATATATATATATATATATATATATATATATATATATATATATATATATATATATATATAATATTATATGTATTTCTTTTATCTTAATGAATAAAAATTCTTTGGATAGACTAAATGGGTTGATAGAAACAAATGTAGCAAAGAACACAAAATAACTGTGGTGTAGTTCCTGTTTTTAAGGCAGGAACTCCTTGAAATTTTGGGTATTTGAGTATATTTAAGAATTTAAGGATTGGAGAAAACGCATGTTATAATTGCATACTTTATTCCTACATATG
>NW_028315524.1:2500-7500 GCF_046866305.1 Octopus bimaculoides
AACTGGTGGAGGATCATATTATCAAGTAAAGGATATAAAAATATAGCATCAACGATATACTATAAATGAAGACTGATTCAACTTACAGAGTTTTTAAACTGGACAGGTTTTGGAAGGTTTCAGCTTTGATTTCATCGAGACCGTTATAAGCCAAATTCCTGGAACATAAAATTGAGATAAAATGAACTTTTATCGGACAGATTTGTGGCAACATATAACATATTTCGAGTAAGGACTTAGACTATAGAAGACACCAAGAGTTGATTACTGTTCTGCTGAAGTTGATAATGATGATGATGTCGTTCAAGTTTGTGCAACTTACAGCGGTAGTCTATGGTAATGAATGAATTTGATGATAAAGTGAACTTATTGCGGTAGTCTGTGGCAATGAATGAAGTTAATGATAAGGTTGATGATGAACTTGACAATGTTGACGGCTGAGAAAAAGAATAATGTCGGTTATGATGATGGGGACGAATAAATTGATAATGAAGGAGAAAAAAATGAAGAACAATGGTAAGAACGAGAATATGAAAGAGTTTAAGGAAAATATGAAGATGACGAAAAATAGAAGAAATAGAAGATAAACATGAGCAAGTAGAAATGAACAAAGAAAAAGAAAAAGAATAAGAAGAAAAGGAAGACGAAGAGCAGAAAGATACGAAGTAGGAGAAGAGAAAGAAAAAGAAGAAAGGTAGAACAAAAACAACAATGAAAACAACAACAATAAAAAGAAGAAGTAGAGGAAGTAGAAGAAGTAGAGGAAGTAAAATAAGAAAACGAAGAAGGAGAATATGTAGATGGAGAAGAAAACTAAAATGATGAAAAGAAATAAAGAGATGGGAAGGAGAAGAAAGAGTGTGATTGGAAGTAGAGGAAGAAAAGGAAGAAGAAGAAAGTGAAGAAGAGTGGAAAAAAGAAGGATATTATGAAGAAAAATATGAGGCTGAAGATAGTGTAGGAGAAAATGTAGGAGAGAAGATGATGAAGAAGTAGAAGGACAAGGAAGAGAAGGAAGAGGAAGGACAAGGAAGAGAAAGACGAGAAAATTGAGATGAAATTGAAATGGAAGTAGAAGTTAAAGAAAAAGAAGAAGAAGAAGAAGGAGATGAGAAATGAGTAGAAGAAAAGAAAAGTAAAGAAACAAGAAGAATTTTATAAATGATCAAGTTCTAAATGTGCAGGCGGTATTGAAGCATGTTATTTAACATAAACACCAGACATAATATCCATAAGGACTGATACACACAGGTGAATGGGGATTTGTATGTTTATAGTGATGATGAACATGGTATTGATGATGATGATGATGGTGGTGAAGTTTCTGTTGTCGATTATGACAATGATAATGATGATGAAGAAGATTGTTGATATGATTGCGGTATTTTATGAGAATGCAGGATGTTAATGGTGAAGGGAAGGATGAGCAAATTTAATCCGTTAAAGATTGAAAGAAATAATAATCCTAATGGGAATGGTGATGGTGATGATGACAGGGACAGAATGTTCGATAATAATGATGACAGCGGAAAAATAGTCGTAGACGCATATGAAGAAATTGATGATGAAGTTGATAATGATGATGACATTGACAACGAAGTTGATGATGAAGTTGATAATGATGATGATGATGACAACGAAGAGGATGATGATGATGATTTTAATGATGATGAAGTAGGGTATGTGATGGTAGTTGTCACGATGACTGTGATGGTGTGGGAGGTTGTGGTGGAGGTAGTGGTGGTGGTGATGGAGTTGATTGAGGAAGTGGATATGTAGTCAACGGTAAAAACTACGAGGACTCTGTTAGTGATAGTAATGACGCTATTTCTGTGGTGATGATAATGATGATGATGATGATGATGATGATTACGATGATGATGATGATGGAGTTGTTTGTGCTAATGATATTCATACGGATAATAATGGTGATGCTGATGTTGATGATGAGGATAATGGTGGTGGCCAAGATTGTGGAGAGGCTGATCATGATGATGATGACACGGATGCCGATGGCGATGATTGTGATGAATGAATGTGAGGATAATGAAGATGAATTTAAGAAGAATAATTAATAAAATAGCAAAGGGGGAAGCGATTGGAAGAAGAAGAAGCAGATGAAAATATGAAGATGACGAAAAATAGAAGAAATAGAAGATAAACATGAGCAAGTAGAAATGAACAAAGAAAAAGAAAAAGAATAAGAAGAAAAGGAAGACGAAGAGCAGAAAGATACGAAGTAGGAGAAGAGAAAGAAAAAGAAGAAAGGTAGAACAAAAACAACAATGAAAACAACAACAATAAAAAGAAGAAGTAGAGGAAGTAGAAGAAGTAGAGGAAGTAAAATAAGAAAACGAAGAAGGAGAATATGTAGATGGAGAAGAAAACTAAAATGATGAAAAGAAATAAAGAGATGGGAAGGAGAAGAAAGAGTGTGATTGGAAGTAGAGGAAGAAAAGGAAGAAGAAGAAAGTGAAGAAGAGTGGAAAAAAGAAGGATAATATGAAGAAAAATATGAGGCTGAAGATAATGTAGGAGAAAATGTAGGAGAGAAGATGATGAAGAAGTAGAAGGACAAGGAAGAGAAGGAAGAGGAAGGACAAGGAAGAGAAAGACGAGAAAATTGAGATGAAATTGAAATGGAAGTAGAAGTTAAAGAAGAAGAAGAAGAAGAAGGAGATGAGAAATGAGTAGAAGAAAAGAAAAGTAAAGAACCAAGAAGAATTTTATAAACGATCAAGTTCTAAATGTGCAGGCGGTATTGAAGCATGTTATTTAACATAAACACCAGACATAATATCCATACAGACTGATACACACAGGTGAATGGGGATTTGTATGCTTATAGTGATGATGAACATGGTATTGATGATGATGATGTTGGTGGTGATGTTTCTGTTGTCGATTATGATAACGATAATGATGATGAAGAAGATTGTTGATATGATTGCGGTATTTTATGAGAATGCAGGATGTTAATGGTGAAGGGAAGGATGAGCAAATTTAATCCGTTAAAGATTGAAAGAAATAATAATCCTAATGGGAATGGTGATGGTGATGATGACAGGGACAGAATGTTCGATAATAATGATGACAGCGGAAAAATAGTCGTAGACGCATATGAAGAATATGAAGTAGATTGACAATATAAAGTTGAAACAGGTGAAGAATAAAACGTTGAGCCGACGAAGAAGAAATTGATGATGAAGTTGATAATGATGATGATGATGACAACGAAGAGGATGATGATGATGATGGTAATGATGATGAAGTAGGGTATGTGATGGTAGTTGTCACGATGACTGTGATGGCGTGGGAGGTCGTGGTGGAGGTAGTGGCGGTGGTGATGGAGTTGATTGAGGAAGTGGATATGTAGTCAACGGTAAAAACTACGAGGAATCTTTTAGTGATAGTAATGACGCTATTTCTATGGTGATGATGATGATGATGATGATGATGATGATGATTACGATGATGATGATGTAGAAAACTAAGTAAATGAAGAAAAGAAAAGGAAAAAGATGAGGAGGGAGAGGAAGGGGGAGGAGGAAGAAGGAGAAGACGAAGAAGTAGAAGAATTAGAAGAAGAAGAATTAGAAGAAGAAGAAGAAGAAGAAGAAGAAGAAGAAGACGAAAAAGAAAAAGAAGAAGAAGAAGAAGAAGAAGAAGAAGAAGAAGAAGAAGAAGAAGAAGAAGAAGAACAAGAACAAGAACAAGAAAAAGAAGGCAACTACAAAAAAGGTAACAACAGAAACAAGTAAAAACAAGGTTTCAAAATTAGTGTATCACTAATCCATTCCTAAGTCTGCATCTAGAAGTGTTAGTCAAGGGTGTTATTTAGTGTTTATGTAGAGGCAAGTAACGTAGAAGATATACATACCGTATTACACATGCGTTTTACTATATTGGGATATACACATGCATACACAAAGTCACGGACATAAATGCTCTTATATTTTAAATAGCCTTTATATCTTAAATATAGCGACACTCACATTCATACACATTCAGAAACCATAAAATACATCTTTAGAAACGCGGGTGTGGGGGCGTAATATGATCGATGCGAAGATATTACATATTTAGAATTATATCGTCAATGAAATACTATAACAGAAGACCGATTTAACTTACAGACTTGTTAAACTGGACAAATGTCGGAAGGCTCCTTCTGTGATATTTTTGATATCGTTATCGTTCAAATACCTGGAAACATAAAATTCAGTTAAATACATTTATGGAACATATTTGTCATAGAATATTAAATAGTAAAAGTAAATAATTAGATGATGGATGAGAATAAAAGTGGATTACAACTATGATTATGCTGATGATGATGATGACGTTAGGTGGCAAGTAGTGACGAATGTAACCAAGAAACAAAGGAGAGGAATATATGGTGGTTGTGTTAATGACGAAGATGTTATTGTTGCTAATGTTGGGGTTGATGTGGTTAATGTTGATTATTATGATAATGATGGGGATTTGCATGTTTATAGTGATGATGAACATGATATTGATGTTGATGATGTTGGTAGTGAAGTTTCTGTTGTCGGTGATGCTGATAATGACGGTGATATCGATTGTGGAAATGAAGAAAAACAAAAGAGAAACAAGAAAATGAAGAAGAATCGGAAGACGAGAGGAAGAATTTCAAACAAAGATGACGGTAATGTAGAAACATTGATTGAAAAAGAAAGAAAAGAGTAAAACGGAGAAGATGGGAAAGAAGTAGAAGGAGAAGAAGACGAAGAAGAATAAGATGGTGATGATGATGATGATGATGATGATGATGATGATGAGGATGATGATGATGATGATGACGAAGTGGAAGTAGATTACAGACAAGGCGTAGAAATAGAAATAATAATAATAATGATAATAATAATAATAATAATAATAATAATAATAATAATAATAATAATAGTAATACTAATAATAATAATAATAATTAGAATTATTATTATTAGAAGAAGAAGAAGAAGAAGAAGAAGAAGAAG
>NW_028315524.1:12500-25000 GCF_046866305.1 Octopus bimaculoides
CGAGAATATGAAAGAGTTTAAGGAAAATATGAAGATGACGAAAAATAGAAGAAATAGAAGATAAACATGAGCAAGTAGAAATGAACAAAGAAGAAGAAGAAAAGGAATAAGAAGAAAAGGAAGACGAAGAGCAGGAAGATACGAAGTTGGAGAAGAGAAAGAAAAAGAGGAAAGGTAGAACAAAAACAACAATGAAAACAACAAGAATAAAGAAAATAAGTAGAGGAAGAAGAATAAGAAAACGAAGAAAGAGAATATGTAGATGGAGAACAAAAGTAAAATGATGAAAAGAAATAAAGAGATGGGAAGGAGAAGAAAGAGTGTGATTAGAAGTAGAGGAAGAAAATGAATAAGAAGAAAGTGAAGAAGAGTGGAAAGAAGAAGGATAATATGAAGAAAATTATGAGGATGAAGATAGTGTAGGAGAAAATGTAGAAGAGAAGATGATGAAGAAGTAGAAGGACAAGGAAGAGAAGGAAGAGGAAATTGAGATGAAGTTGAAGTGGAAGTAGAAGTTTAAGAAGAAGAAGAGGAAAGAGATGAGAAGTTACTAGAAGAAAAGAAAAGGAAAGAATCAAGATGAATTTTATAAATGATCAAGTTCTAAATGTGCAGGCGGTATTGAAGCATGTTATTTAACATAAACAGCAGACATAATATCCATACGGACAGATACACACAGGTGAATGGGGATTTGAATGTTTATAAGGAAGTTAACGCCAGAAACTCGCTCACAAATGTCCGTTATCAGATAGTCGAAAACTATTGAAAAGGTAAGATGTGGGCAGGCAACTCTATATGACACCACTGTTGATGGGGAGGCAGCAAGAGTCTTTCGGATAAACTCGCAATCAGCCCTTGGCACTGCTATATAATCGTTGGTTTAGTAAGTCGTGCCGACAATCTTGAGAATTTTCCATAGGGATGCGCTGTCACTGTGTCTAAAGCCGACTTGAGGTGTTGCATCATCCCGCAGCTTTCCTCCACATAGATGTAGCACTGGTGCGGTCATGCCCTTCGGCACTCGCTAGATCATCCTATCAAGGGTTTACTCTTATTCACCGATTCATCTACGTAGCTGGATGCGATTAAACAAGATCTCCAGAGAGACTGACACGGGGCCATCAGCGACGAAGAGCCATGGTGAATCCCATCCTTATCAAGGATGGTCATGAAGCAAGCAATCAAGCGTGTGTTTGTGGACGACCGTGTGTATATATGCATGTGTATGTATGTGTGTATGTGTGTGTGTGTCTGTATACGTGTGTGTTAACTCAATAGATGAACATGAAGAACTAAGAATATTACATCTTCATAATTTAGTTCTTAAAGCATTTTCTTCATATTACATTCAGTGGTTAATCAGCCCTCCATTTCCTCAGGATGCTAAAACGTATCTGCTCGGATTTCAAATTCCTATTCCTTTAGGTGACAAATGTGCATGTGGTGTCTGTGTCTGTGTTTATATATGTGTGTATATGCATGTGTGTATGCGAGGGGATACACAAAAGTAACCGTAAATGTTCTCTGTAGGACAAACCCGTTGTAGTTCAGGTTTCCGTCGCTAAAAGCCACTTGATGCCACTGTCAGGCATCAGTCAGCCAACCGGCGTTTTCCGGTAGAGTTGTACTGCCGTGTAATACGTCTATGTTATGATGAGTTTCTCCCCAGTTCCTATGTTCTTTTTTTGTTTTCAATGGCTGTAACGAAGGAACATTGTGAAATTCTGTTTACTGCTGGGGATAACTGCGGATGAAACAATTGTCACGCATCACACCACAAGGATGATGCAATGAGCAAAACACAAGTTTATGAATGGTTTTCACGCTTTAGCAATGGTCACTTATCGCTTGAAAACCAACCTCGCTCGTGACAACCGTCGTCGTCCCGAATATCATGAAAATTCATGATCTGATCCTGGTGGACCGTCACCGAGAAATTGATGAACTTGTTCATATGTCTTTTGTGTCCCGGAGTTCCCACCAACGAATTTTTTGCGAGGAGTTATGAATGAAAAGCGTAACAGCAAAATGTGTACCTCGCTTGCTCACGGAATATTAAAAGCAGTCACGGCTGAATGCGTGTCGTGAGCTAGAAGAACGGTTAAAAGGTAATCCGAAACACCTTTCGGAGGTCATCATTAGTGACGAAAGCTGATGCTACGGAATTTGAAGATGTGGAAGTGAGGAAATAAAACGACGGGGGCGTTAAGAAGCATCACTTCGGAATAGGTCCAACACTGCTTCCAGTAGTTGAAAATGCGCCTGGACCGATGCATTGCTAAAAATAAAGAATACTTTGAACACAATAAAAGTGTAAATATGTAAGTGAATAATATATTTCAAAATTACCGTTTCTTTTGGGTACCCCCTTGTATGTATGAATATACAAGCGGCTAAGGTGGAACTTTCCTGAGATTATTAATACCTAAAATAGATATCATCGCAACATTTCGTTATATTTTGGGTAAACTGTTCTTTAAAAGATGCCAAGAAGCCGAAAGCCTTCAATTTGTCTGTGAATGTTAATTCACCGAAAATTGTAAATCACAGAACATAAGAAATAACTAAAATACAGTTTACCTTTATTTTAATAGTTTCTATGATAAACGTTTTTAGAACATACTGTACAAATTTGCATAATATCAAACAAATATACTTTTCCAATGACTAACGTAGTGCTTGAAGTACATAATGTTCTTATTTTGCCCTTGGTTGCAGACAAGTGATGAAGATATCACATTTGATATTTAGGATGTTGGCCGTGAAGCTAAGGCTTCATAGTTTTATCGCACAAAACATGGCTTATTGTACACTGTACTTTGTATGTCTTTGCCTTTGCAACTATAAACCAGATAACAAGGTGTTATATACCCAACAGCCCTTTAATTAATAGATATATTTTGAAAGTGAAATGAGGTTAGGCTTGCTAATCAACTTGTAGGGAAGATTTGATAATTGTGTTGTTATCACTTTTCATTAGTCAATTCATGAGTTGTTTTGTCTTTATTAGTCCATTTCGTTATACCTAGTTTTATTACACTTTCCTGATGCTATATATCTATAATTAGAGACATATCGTTATATGTCACTAATTACAATAGTAATTATATATAACTGATGCTACCGATTTACACATTAATGATGATTTAAAGCTCAGAAATTCAAAGCTGATATCATGGCTGTATGCATTCATTTTTGTAATTTATAGGGTGGCACTGTAAATTATTTTTTTGAATGATGGGCCATAGTTTGGACCACAGCCAATTGTGCCCTTTGTTTATCCCGGCAAGAATCGGTGTGGGATGAAGAAATAATTATATTTATAAATTATTTGCATTATTCGGTATCTTCATAACATATATGGAAGCTAAGTCCAAAGGCAGTAATATATTTCGGTAACTACACAGAGGTTCATTTGTGTAGTCTCGTGACATTATCACCATTGGCGAATGAAAAATCCTTCTCATTGAGACTGCAGCGCTGTCATATTGTTTCTTATGACTTCGCCTGTAACTCTAGATTGAGTGGATAACGGGTTCTACGCTGAGCCAACGGGCAACTATTTTTGCTCCAACAAAGTATTTCCATATTCCACATAATCCCTATATTTAGAGGCTGCTCAATTTTCCACCACCTGGTAATCCACCGAATAGGAGATTCTCACACAAGATATACACATTCACACATTCACAATAATAGCGAGGCTTAATTCGCCATTGTCGAGCGAATATGTGTTGGCAACTTATCGAATGCTTTACTAATGGCTTCTGACGCCTATGTATTTGCGAGCAGACATAGATAATCTTTTATATCTCCAGCCTTATAACCCAGCTCTCGCATACAACACTCGGCTAGTACACATTTACAACTGAGTCGACTGGATCACTCTTGATCTACATCCACAATACCTATCTCAGTTCACGAATTGAACCCTCCACATTATGATCGAGCAGCGAACATGCTAATCAGTGTCACATCTTTCACACACACTGTTTGAGTTACTACAAATAGAAACTAATGCCAACACCTCAAACGCAGCCCAAAATAAAATTGTCCCTCTCATCAACAAGTTACTTGATATTTCCTCATCCACGCTCAAATCATATCCAGTGCTTTAGGATCTTAACAGTCAAAACATCTACGTCTCAGCTCAGATTTAATCTATTGACTGAGGCTAAAGTCACAGAGATGGGACCACATTGTAGACAATGATAGAATATCATAAATGCCTGACAAGAAATTCAAAGTAGTCTCTTGAATGAAATCCAACACCTTTACACAAAACATTTATACATGTAAGGATTCTCGCAGCCATAAAGAAGCCTCTTCTTTTTTTTTTAATCATAAAGGTTGTTACTTTTGGAAACGAATATCATTTTGAGAAGAACGCGGATCCCTAGTATAGCTAGGATGGTATTTAAAAGACAATTGCTTTCTTTTTAGAATCAAAAATATTTCAATTCCCAACGGCTGCCGACAGTCTTAGATGCTCAAGTAACCAAAGCATTCTCGCAGTAATATTAACCACTATGTTTAATTCTTCATCGTCAGAACATCGCCTTCTGGAATGTCCTCCATTTTCTTGTCTTCTCTCCAAGAGTTGATCTGTGATAGTTTAAATGGATCATTAACATCATCACTCTCACACATGTCACACAAATAGCGAAATTAATGATTTCTACCCCTTCCAGACTCAGCAATTAAAAACAAGTCGCATTGGAACTTAAAATGCAAAGAGATAGAAAAATACCACAAGACACGCAGTCCCACATCCTTACACTTCGTCTAGTCTACTGGTCTGTTTAGGTACGCAAAAATCTGTAAGTTAAAGATGACTTCGGCGATATTCTAAGTCAGAATACCGAATGCCAGATTAAATACCACAAGGTGTGTTTCCACTCGACGGTCTGCAGGTTCGGCCAGTTTGCAACTAAATTATGAATCAGATTAAAAAATCTAAAATTCCTAAATAATATATATCGTATGTTCACCATCTGCAGATATACGGATTTCTGTTTAATTCAGACCAACTCAAATGTGTAGGGAAGTCGATTGAATTGATCGAATATAGTATTGGAATATTTCATTTAAACTGGAAACTTGAAATTTATAATGCAATATAATCTTTTCTATTGTAGGAACAAGGCCCGAAATTTTTTAGCAGGGTGAGTCGGTTATATCGACCCTAGTACGCAACTGGTACTTACTTAATCGAGCCTGAAAGGATGAAAGGCAAAGTCGACTTTGGCGGAATTTGAACTCAGAACGGATTAATGCAATATAATGCAAATCATTTAATCTGAAATAATACTCAGGAAGAGTTGAACCATCCGAGGTTATTTTTCCAGTTGAACTGAACAGACTGATCAGCTAAAATGCTCAGTTAAGCTTAAAGAATTTTGTAGAATTATAACTATTGTGTTTTTATTTCGAAAAAGGTATCGTGTTTATGATAACAGACTAAATGTTAGCGATGACATCTTTAATAAAAAGTTTCATATGCCGTCCATACCGGGCTATTTAAAATTTTTCATTTTCAGAGTTAGGCAATTTAGGCGGATGTCGTAATTATCTGCAGTTTAATTAGTCTAACAGTATCACCTTTAATACAACTGTAACTATAAACATCTTCAATTTAGGAAATGATGTTGCAAAATGCGGCATCCTGACACCAACACAACTCCAACAGTCAAGTGAGCAGCGGAAAAACAGGGTGGGGTGGGGGCATCCCATCAAGCCAACTTGATTAAAGTGGATGAAGTAGTCGTACCCGGCCGGATGTCTTGCGTAATGTGGTTCTTCGTCGCCAGGTTCAATTCGACTGGTCACATAGCATCTTTACACCGATGTCTTCGTTGCCAAATTCACACTGTATATAGTCCTTTGTCGTCTGACTTCACACTAACTGTTCACATCGCTTAATTCACATCATTAAATCTTCACATCACCAAACTCCAAATTACTTGTTGGGTCCGGGTTAACATAATTAAACTCACTACTTCATTGCCTTCTTCCTCTTCTTTAGTGAAAATTGCTGCTAATATTTACTCCGGCTCGTTTCTCGGTGAGAACCTACCCACGCTAATCCTAGTAACTCGTTTATCCTGGTAATTGGGAAGAACAGTTTAATTTGCCGCTGCTATTCTCCTAGTGGAATATCTTTTTTGCCACTTCTTCTGAGACAACTTTTTCCCCTTTAAAAAACATTGTTTTCTTTCGATTTCTTAGGAATTCTTCATCTCCACTTTCCATCTCAAGTCTCTTATTTTTCATTTGGAAACGTTCTGTACTATATTACTTTGTTTTCCATCTCCACCTTGTCTTCCTCTGGTGGTGTCAACTTTACGTTTGACCTCACCCTCTTTACCAAATCTTGGTATTTCTGTAGCAATTTTAGATCGCAACATGTTTCATTTTGTTCTAGAATGCTTGGGCCAACAAACGCCTCACTCCCCGTTGCAGCCGCGTAGCTCTTCATTTTCGTTAGTCAGTAACGCCCACCAAACAATGATGGCGTTACAGTCAACAAACTTGTGCAAAGCAGCACAAAACAATCCTAGCACACACCAACTCTCACAAAAACCACCAACTCAAACAGCGCTCATCTCCGGCTGACAGACACCACGCGTTCCGTCATCGATAGGAATTGTGAAAATAAGGAAAGATGATAAAGACGAGGAAGAAGAAGAAAAAGAACAACAAAAAATGATGAATAAGAAGAAGAAACAGAGGTTGAAGAAGAAGAAGAAGAAGAAGAAGAAGAAGAAGAAGAAGAAGAGGGAAAAGAAGAAGAAGAAGAATAAGAAGAAGAGGGAAAAAAAGAAGAAGAAGAAGAAGAAGAAGAAGAAGAAGAACAACAACAACAACAACAACAAGAAGAAGAAGATGAAGGAAAAGAAAAAGAAGAAGAAGAAGAAGAAGAAGAAGAAGAAGAGGAAGAAGTAGAAGAAGAAGACGAAGAAGAAGAAGAAAAACAAGAAGAAGACAACTACTAAATAGGCAACAACAGAAACAAGTAAAAACAAGGTTTCAATATTAGTTTATCACTAATCCATTCCTAAGTCTACAACTAGAAGTGTTAGTCAAGGGTGTTATTCAGTGTTTATGCATAGACAAGTGTCGTAGAGGATATACATACCGTATTACACACGCGTTTTACTATATTGGGATATACACATGCATACAAAAAGTCACGCACATCCATGCACTTAATGGTCCTTCTCAAGTATCACACCCTCATATAGCCCTTATATATGAAATAGTGCGACAGTCCCATTCATAGGCGTTCAGAAACAATGAAATACATCTTTAGAAACGCGGGTGTAGGATCGTAAAACGAACAATGCGAAGATATTTAGAATTTTATCGTCACTGAAATATTATAACAGAAGACCGATTTTACTTACAGATATGTTAAACTGGACAAATGTTGGAAGGCTCCATCTGTGATATTTTTGATATTGTTATCGTTCAAATACCTGGAACATAAAATTCAGTTAAATACATTTATGGAACAGATTTGTGACAGAATATTAAATAGTAAGAGTAAATAATTACATGATGGATGAGATGAAAAGTGGATTACAACTATGATTATGCTGATGATGATGATAGTGTTAACGTTAGGTGGCGCGTAGTAACGAATATAACCAAGAAACAAAGGAGAGGAATATATGGTGGTTGTGTTAATGGCGAAGATGTTATTGGTGTTAATGTTGGGGTTGATGTGGTTAATGTTGATTATTCTGATAATGATGGGGATTTGCATGTTTATAGTGATGATGAACATGATATTGATGTTGATGATGTTGGTAGTGAAGTTTCTGTTGTCGGTGATGATGATAATGATGGTGATATCGATTGTGGAAATGAAGAAGAACAAAAGTGAAACAAGAAAATGAAGAAGAATCAGAAGTAAGACGGGAGGAAGAAAGTCGAGAACAAGATGACGATGATGTAGAAACATTAGTAAAAGGAGGAAAAGAAGAAGAAGAAGAAGAAGAAGAAGAAGAAGAAGAAGAAGAAGAAGAAGAAGATGAAGAAGAAGAAGAAGAAGAAGATGAAGAAGAGGAAGAAGAAGAAGAAGATGAAGAAGAAAAAGAAGAAGAAGAAGAAGAAAAAGAAGAAGATGAAGAAGAAGAAGAAGAAGATGAAGAAGAGGAAGAAGAAGAAGAAGAAGAAGAAGAAGAAGAAGAAGAAGAAGAAGAAGAAGAAGAATTGGAAGGAGATGTAGACTAAGTAGGAGAAGCAAGAAAGAAGAAAAGAATTATAAGAGAAGGAAAAGAAGTACAAGAAGAATTTTAGAAATGATCTTCTTCTAAATATAGAAGTGCAAGCGTTCTTGAAGCATCGTTATTCAGTGCAAACACCAGACATAATATCTATACCGAGTGATATACACAGGTTGGTGCACTTGCATACGCTTCTTCATACACGCAGACATGCACATGCAAGTACTCAAAGTGTCCCCTCATTTCTCTCATTTTCATCGATCCCAAATATCAAAATGGAACAACGTTCATATTCAAAGACTTTCACAAAAAATAAAAGACGAGTGATGGAGATTAAACTAAAGAATGGGTATATATTTCAGATATGGAAATATATCATCAGTTAAATATTATAAATGAATACTGACTGAACTTACAGAGTTCTTAAACTGGACAGGTTTTGGAATGTTTCAGCTTTGATTTCATTGAGATTATTATAACTCAAATCCCTGGAACATAAAATTGACATAAAATGAACTTTTATGGGACAGATTTGTGGCAGCATATAACATGTTTCGAGTAAGGACTTAGACTATAGGAGACACGAAGAGTTGATTACTGTTCTGTTGAAGTTGATAATGATGATGATGTCGTTCAAGTTTGTGCAACTGACCGCGTTAGTCTATTGTAATGAATAAATTTGATGATGAAGTGAACTTATTGCGGTAGTATGTGGCAATGAATGAAGTTAATGATAAGGTTGATGATGAACTTGACAATGTTGACGGCTGAGAAAAAGAATAATGTCGGTAATGATGATGGGGACGAAGAAATTGATAATGAAGGAGAAGAAAATGAAGAAGAATGGTAAGAAGGAGAAAATGAAAGAGTTTAAGGAAAATATGAAGATGACCAAAAATAGAAGAAATAGAAGATAAACATGAGCGAGTAGAAATGAACAAAGCAGAAGAAAACGAATAAGAAGTAAAGGAAGACGAAGAGCAGAAAGATACGAAGTAGGAGAATAGAAAGAAAAAGAAGAAAGTTACAACAAAAACAACAATGAAAACAACTAGATTAAAGAATATAAGTAGAGGAAGTAGAATAAGAAAACGAAGAAGGAGAATATGTAGATGGAGAAGAAAACTAAATTGATGAAAAGAAATAAAGAGATGGGAAGGAGAAGAAAGAGTGGAAAGAAGAAGGATAATATGAAGAAAAATATAAGGATGAAGAAAGAAGAAGAAGAAGAAGAAGAAGAAGAAGAAGAAGAAGAAGAAGAAGAAGAAGAAGAAGAAGGACAAGGAAGTGAAGGAAGAGGAAATTGAGATGAAGTTGAAGTGGAAGTAGAAGTTAAAGAAGAAGAAGAGGAAAGAGATGAGAAACTACTAGAAGAAAAGTAAAGTAAAGAATCAAAATGAATGTTATAAATGATCAAGTTCTAAATGTGCAGGCGGTATTGAAGCATGTTATTTAACATAAACACCAGACATAATATCCATACGGACTCATACACACAGGTGAATGGGGATTTGTATGTTTATAGTGATGATGAACATCGTATTGATGATGATGATGATGTTGGTAGTGATGATGAAGTAGGGTATGTGATGGTAGCGGTTATGGTGAATATCGTGTTGCTGGAGGTCGTGATGGACTCAGGTGGTGGTGATGGTGATGATTGAGGAAGTGGATATGTAGTCAACGGTAAAAACTACGATTCGATAATGGTGTTGTTATCACTTTTCATTAGTCAATTCATCAGTTGTTTTGTCTTTATTTGTCCATTTCTTTATACCTAGTTTTATTACACTTTCATGCTTGTTGTATATCTATAATTATAGACATATCTTTATATGTCACTAATTACAATAGTAATTATACATATCTGATGCTACCGATTTACACATTAACGATAATTTAGAGCTCAGACATTCAAAGCTGATATCATGGCTGTGTGCATTCATTTTTGTAATTTATAGGTTGGCAGTGTAAATTATTTTTTGAATGATGGGCCATAGTTTGGACCACAGCCAATTGTGCCCTTTGTTTATCCCCTTAGGAATCGATGTGGGATGAAGAAATAATTATAGTTATAAATCATTTGCATTATTCGGTATCTTCATAACATCTATGGAAGCAAAGTCCAATGGCAGTAATACATTTCGGTAACTACACAGAGGTTCATTTGTGTAGTCTCGTGACATTGTCACCATTGGCCAATAAAAAACTTTCACTGAGACTGCAGCGCTGTCATATTGTTTCTTATGACTTCGCCTGTAACACTAGATTGATTGGAGGACGGGTGCTACGCTGAGCCAACGGGCAGCTATTTTTGCTCCAATAAAGTATTTCCATTTTCGACATAATCCCTATTCTTAGAGGTTGCTCAATTTTCCACCACCTGGTAATCCACCGAATAGTAGATTCTCATACAAGACATACACATTCACACATTCACATTAATAGCGAGGCTTAATTCGCCATAGTCGAGCGAATATGTGTTGTCAGCTTATCTAATGCTTTTACTAATGGCTTCCGGTGCCTATGTATTTGCTCTATTTTATCTCCAACCTTATAACCCAGCTCTCGCATCCAACACTCAGCTAGTACACATTTACAAGTGAGTAGACTGGATCACTCTTGATCCACATCCACAATACCTAGCTCAGTTTACAAATTGAACCCTCCACATTATGATCGAGCTGCGAACATGCTAATCACTGTGTCACATCTTCCACACACACTGATTGAGTTACTACAAGTAGAAACTGATACCATCACCTCAAATGCAGCCCAAAATAAAATTGTCCCTCTCATCAACAAGTTACTGGATATTTCCTCATTCACGCTCAAATCATATCCAGTGCTATAGGAGCGTAACAGTCAAAACATCTACATCTCAGCTCAGATTTAATCTATTGACTGAGGCTAAATCACAGAGATGGGACCACATTGTAGAAAATGATAGAATATCATAAATGCCTGACCAGAAATTCAAAGAGGTCTCTTGAATGAAATCCAACACCTTTACACAAAAACTGCCATAAAGCAGTCTCTTCTTTCTTTCTTTTAATCATAAAGGTTGTTACTTTTGGAAACGAATTTCATTTTGAGAAGAACGCGGATGCCTAGTATAGCTAGGACGGTATCTAAAAGACAATTCCTTTCTTTTTAGAACCGAAAATATTTCGATCCCCAACGGCTGCTGACAGTCTTAGATGCTCAAGTAACCAAAGCATTCTCGCAGTAATATTAACCGCTATGTTTAATTCTTCATCGTCAGAACATCGCCTTCTGGAATGTCCTCCATGTTATTGTCTTCTTTCCAAGAGTTGATCTGTGATAGTTTAAAACGGAGCATTAACATCACCAATCTCACCCATGTCGCACAACCAAGGAAATTAATGATTTCTACTCCTTCCAGACTCAGCAATTACAAACAAGTTGCACTGGAAGTTAAAATGCAAAAAGCTAGAAAAATACCACAAGCCACCCAGTCCCACATCCCTACACTTCGTCTAGTCCAGTGGTCTGTTCAGGTACGCAAAAATCTGTAAGTTAAAGGTGACTTCGGCGATATTCTAAGTCAGAATACCGAATGCCAGATTAAATACCACAAGGTGTCATTCCACTCGGCTGCCTTCAGGTTCGGCCAGTTTGCAACTCAATTATGAATCACATTAAAAAAATTATAATTACTAAATAATATACATCGTATGTTCACCATCTGCAGATATAGGGATTTCTCTTTAATTTAGACCATCTCAAATGTGTAGGGAAGTGGATGAAGTCAATTGAATTGATCGAATATAGTATTGGAATATTTCATTTAAACTTGAAATTTTTAATTCAATATAATCTTTTCTACTGTAGGAACAAGGCTCGAAATTTTTGAGCAGGGCGAGCCGGTTATATCGACCCTAGTACGCAACTGGTACTTTATTTATCGACCCTGAAAGGATGAAAGGCAAAGTCGACTTCGGCCAAATTTGAACTCAGAACGGATTAATGCAATATAATGCAAATCATTTAATCTGAAATAATACTCAGGAAGAGTTGGACCATCCGAGGTTATTTTTCCAGTTGAACTGGAACAGACCGATCAGCTAAATCTTCAGTTAAGCTGAAAGAAGTTTGTAGAATTATAACTATTGTCTTTTTATTTCTAAAAGGGTATTGTGTTTGTTAACAGACTAAATTTTAACGATGACATCTTTAATAAGAAGATTCCTATGCCGTCCCTACCGGGCTATTTTACATTTCTCAGTTACGTAAGTCAGAGTT
>NW_028315525.1:0-5000 GCF_046866305.1 Octopus bimaculoides
TTATAGAAAGAGAGAGAGAGATTAAGGGACTAAACGGTGTTGGTGGTGGAGAGAAGTGTTATGTATATGAGTTGTGGGTTGTGTTTTAGTCTTTAAAGCATCGAGTTGTGGCCACGCCGGGGCTTTGCCCTGGAGGATTTAATCGATCATATAAACCCCAATATTTTTTTTAAAGTCAGGCACATATTTCTACTCTCTTTGTGGAACTTCTAGATTAGGAAAATTACAGGATATTTTAATTAATCTGTAAGTACTAACTAATTTAAAGCATGTTTTAATGATGGAAATTATTTATATATATATACACACACATATATATATATATATATATATATATATATATATATATATATATATATATATATATATATATATATATATATGTATGTATGTATGTATGTATATCTGTGTGTGTGTGTCCGTAAGTGAATATGCACATACACGTGTTCTTATCTTCACATTTATGCTTATTTTTTTCTCAAACCATTGTAATAAGAGCTTACTTTTAAAACCAAATATATATCTGATTTCGATTGGAAGACTCAGATTCGCCTACTGTCTATATGGCATCTGTCTCAGTCTGACGGAAAAAAATCACGATCATGAAATATCTGGGGAAATTTAAAGGAAGAAAATTATACCTAATTATACTTTACGGAGATATATATTCCAAGGAAAGATTTTAATTTGTAATTTTACAGAAATATAGACTTTGTTTTCTTTAATGCAATCTCTACACTAAATCTCTTTCTTCAGTTAAAAAATGAAATATCTTACATCAATTTTTAATTTTATGTGTATTATTGACAAGTTCCGATTAATATTCCTGGATGCAGTAAATGTTTCCATTCGTCTAATTCACTTCAGAGCTTCAAACTTTGTGCTGTGCTTCTAAGGAAGTGGGTCTCTGTTATTCAGTGGTTGATAGCATCTGCGCCTCTTTCTATAATCCTGGTGGAAAGTTTGGCAATATTGACAGTGTTGAAATAAAACCCTAGGTGGTGTGGTCAGGAAGAAATGCTCTTTCATTCTGTGGTGAATCTATCTTCTAGTTGTACTGATGTATGTGGTTTCACAGGGACAAGTCATCTGGTTGACCACTTTTGATTTTAAACGTAGCCAGAGATGTCAAATCTTCTGATGCAGTTTTTCAAATTATTTTCCCTCAATGTAGACCCAGTGTTTATTTCAATGCCTCCGCTTCTTCCATTTCCTCCCTCTGGTGTTCTTCTCTTAGCTTATATTATTAAGTCTCCTTCAACTGCTGTATATGTCCCTGCCATCTTTTCGGCCATTCAAGTCACTGACAGACGACCATCCAGTCACTGCGATTGCTACCTCCAGGATTCTGTTGTTGCTGATGTCGTTGTCAACAACAGCTCATTGGCAATTCTCAGCATTGGCTCTGCTTCTATAAGTTCTTATGGTGCCGGGATCTGTAATATCGACATTCGTTGTTATATATGTATGTGTGTGTGTGTGTGTGTGTGCGTGCGTGTGCGTGTGCGTGTGCGCGTGTGCGCTGCGTGTGTGTGTGTGTGCGTGTGTGTGTGTGTGTGTGTGTGTGTGTGAGAGAGAGAGAGAGAGAGAGAGAGTTTGTAAATTGCCAAGAAGAAGCGATAAGTATTAGCAACAAGATATTTGGTGGATCTCTAGCAGTAATTCATAGTATGACTTGCCTATCTATATTGTGTTTGTGTGTGTGTCTGTGGAAGGTCGAAACCAAACAAAGTTTAGTTGTGGGATTTCATTTAGAGTTTGTGCATAGATTGAGGAACGTAGGCGTTACGCTTCACTTAACATTAACGAAACATACACGAATAATTTTAGATGCCAATAACCACATACCATCATGATCATAAACAACATCATCTTCATGACCATTGTCATCATTGAACCTAAATACACACACACATGCGTATATATATATATATATATATACATATATATATATACAAAATTCAAATTATAGTAAGAATGGATACATAAGGGTGGAAGACCACAGGAACAATCCCGTATATCAAACGCAAGATTTAATATGTGTGTGTGTGTGTGTTCAATTCATTCTAGAATCAATAAATATATAGTTTTTAAGTCTCTAAAATGTCTAAAAAGTAAGGTAAAATAAAGTATACAGGCATATACAATGATATAAACTTCAGAAATATCATGAATATTTAAAATATTTATTTATAAATATTTATAAACATGCATAGTATCCACGTTGTATAAAAATATTTGACAATTTAAGATGATACATTACGATATATAAACGTACAGTATGATTTAACATATAATGGGTAAATATATACGATATGATACGATTTGATATGATATTACAAATTTACATGTATTATATTAAAAACGTGTACATTAGAAAAGGATATGTATATATACCATATCAAAAAAAAAACGTACAATACATAGGTAATGTTAAAAGTTTTCATCTAGGGACCGTTTCTGAGATGTGTCTGTTAATATGGTGTAGTACTCATATTAGAAATTAGACACTCCCTTCATCAGGATGTTCATTGTACAGAAAGAGAGGAAAAAATAATAGAAATATAAAAAAGGTTACATGTAAAAACAAATGGATCTAATACATTACATCAGGGCTCTTTTTACCTCGAATGCAGAATTACGCATATCTTGCGCTATTTCTAGTGAACACTTGATTTTTAGAAGTGAGTTCTAATCCTAGGTGGTGTTTAGCTCTGAAATAATCTCTAATGAAGAAAACATTCTAGCCATGACCATCCAGTCTTTTGGGTGAGGGTCAAGATATAATCACATAATTCACAATATCCTTTATTTCTTATGACATCAAGGTGTGAGATGAGGGAAGTTTAGCTGCTTTTTCTATCGAGTCATTACGGTAGCCAATTGACAACTTTGAAGTAATTGTTCCGGCTCTCTCTGTTCTGAGATCAAATCCAGCTGAAATTAAATTCTTTTAGGGTCAATAAATAAACTACCAGATAAATCTAGCCCACCACGGTATTTCACTGATTCCATTAAGGGCCCAAGGCAAGGCATTTGAATAAATCGTGGAGTTGGACTGAGCAGAATTATGTAGGGTGGTGGTAGTTGTGGTTGTGGTAGTGTTGATGATGAAGGTAGTGGCGTTGGCATAGGCTCTAGTTGTGGTGTTGGTGGTGTAGTTTGTGGAAGTGAAGGTGGTTGGGGTCATAGTGACAGTGGTGTTGTCTTTTGCATACGAAGGGAGGTATTGGTGTAGTTGTAGCTGTTTAATCCCGATTCCACCCTGATCTATAAAACGTAGAATCTAAGACAATCCACCCATGACATATTGTTTGGATTAACTTTACACACCATCCCACCACTGGTTGAAGACTTTAAGTACCAGTAATATACTGTTTCTATTCTTCTCATCTGAATCTCCTTCACACGTTTTGAGACTATGGTCACTGCTTTATTTGCTCTTCATAATTAATTAGCAGGCATCCATACAACGCATATATACCTACATACATACAAAACACAGTAAGCTGTAACTAGAAGATTTGGTTGTTATTTCACTTAAGACTAAATACTATGAACAGGACTTCCTCATTAGCTCAGTCTTACATAAATGCATACATACACAAACATATCTATCTATCCCTTTCTCTCTGTGTATAGATACATTTCTTTTATTAGCCACACAGGGCTCAACGAAGATGGGACAAATACAATGTAGAGCTTTTCTTTTTGGGAGGGGGAAGGAAGGAAAAAAAAAAAAAAAAAAATTGGTGGTGTCGATCAAAAGGGATCGTAGGAAGGGAAAAAGGGGCAGTTCGATCAAAAGGGATCGAAAAAAAAAGAAAAGGAAAGGCCGATCAATAGGGATCGTGTATCACACAGTAATGTTCTCGTGTAAAAAGAGGGGAGGACAGTTTAGGTTTAGCCGTGGAAGGAAAAGCCCACGGAAAAGACCACGGTAACCTTGGTCAATATTCTCATTGAAGAAACTATAACAGTAAGTGACTCTCTTTTGCCTTTTTGTTTTATTTTTTTTTTCTTGTTCATAGGGTTATGCTCAAGATGGTTCCGTCGTTCACACGTGCCATCCTTGCTACATTCACCCATCTTTTTTTGAAGCATTCACTAGACAAGACTTCCCTTTCTACTCTCAACTTCCTCTTCAGGTGATACTTGAAGAAGTTGATGAGAGATTGCCCAGAGAGGAAAGTCTTTGTCTCTAGACCTTTCAGACGCGTCCACCATACACATTCTTTCGCCATAGCCACAAGTACGATGAAAATAGCTCTTCCTTCCCGTTTAAAGGAAGGAGGCGCGACAATATTCACGATAGACTCGGCTGATAGACCGACTCGTCCCACACGCGATAGCAGTTTTTGACGTAAGCCCACAGCTCGGAAATGGTGGGACACTGTACGAGTGCGTGCAGAACGGTTTCGTCGCTCTGCCGGCATCTCGGACAGGTCGGCCCCGTGTTTCTCGAGCCATGCCTGTAGAGCTTATCCCGAACGGGTAGTGCTTCTCGATAGCACTGCCAGGTCAGGGATCTCTAGAAGTTGTCCATAGGTCCCGGCCCGAAGGTCGTCTTAAACAGGCGGGTCAGGTATTCCTCGTCGACGCCCAGGTTCGCCCCGAGATCGTCGTCGTACCTTCCCTCCACTAATCCACTATAGATAGATAGATAGATAGATAGATAGATAGATAGATAGATAGATAACTTGCTTTATTGGCCACACAGGGCTGAACACTGAGGGGACAAATACAAATGTAGATCTTTTTTCTTTTCGAAAATGAAAAAGGAAAAGGGAAAAAAAGAGAAAGATTCTGATCAAAAGGGTCGGAAAAAAAGGGCGATCAAAAGGGATCGTGTATCACAGAAGAAATTTTTAAAATATAAGAAGCAAGATTAGGTTTATTTGTGGAAAGAAAAGCCTACGGAAAAGACCACGGTAACCTCAGGCAGGGAGGGAATAAACACATGAGAGCAAAGTGCTCTCTCTCTCTCTCTCTGTTTTTTC
>NW_028315525.1:10000-25000 GCF_046866305.1 Octopus bimaculoides
AAAATGGGATGCTTTCTGCAAGAATGTAGATCATGGATTCTTAAAAAGGGTAGTACGACCCCTGTGAGTGGGCTGTGGAAAATTTTGTAAGGACTCGGGACTCATTTGTCAATGGCGGTACGTATATATAACACGCAATGTATACATGAGTTTGGCTAAAGCCATATTTTAATGGTTGAATCAGAAACTATTCACTTATTATTGGGCGGTGCTGTGGTAAGTAGTTACCCATGTCAAGACTAGGGCCCAGAACTACATTACTTTGACTTAATAATAACTGAGAGAACAATAGAAATGATAGACATTGAATCGCAGCAATGGAAGGGAGCATTGGAAAATGATTCGTAAATGAAAAGGGTCAGATTTAAAAAGAAGTTTGTGAAGCACTGGTATAGAACCATCTTGGTTAAGGAGTGGTGTTCTCGTTCACTTCATATTTGATATCATAGGTAACAGTAATACACTGGGGGAAAAATTTGTCGAGTGCTTTTTCTCTTCCGTCAGTCAGACAAAAGTGAGATTGTAATTAAAACAGACATCTTACGATTAATAAGAAAGACTTTTTCATAGACCTAGAAATTTAAAATTTGGATGGATTCCCCCAAATATTACTCTGTCACCCCTTTACTAAACTATGTATAGTTAATACATACAAATCATTCTCTCTTCTATGCTCATCCTTTTTTTCGCTTTCTCTTTCACGCACGCACGCACACACACACACACACACATACACACACACACACACACACACACATTCACACATTTCAAAAGAGAAGACACTTGAAAATTGTGGTATATTTTAAATTCCATGTTACAATCTTTTCACGCCATGATAGGATATTTTGTCTGAAGGATTATGAATAAGAGATTCCATACGTCTACCTTTGTGATTCCTCTCCTGTAGTGAAATTCGAGTAACATAGAATTAAAAATATACCAAACACTTCCTGTCTCCTATGGTGATGTGTAATTACCCTGCAAATAGAATTCTAGAAAATGCATAACGATCTATTCTTCCTGCCCTCATCTGTGTAGCCCTTGACTACTGTCATGTTCCCCTGCGTATCAAAGGTATAATCAGCAGTTATTTTGGAGGCATCCAATTACGTATCAGAACAAACCATTTCCTAACTCGGTTGCAAGACCTTGAGGAAGGAATCATAACTGGTTGCATGATTTCTCCCATTCTCTTCATGATGGGTATGAATCTATTCATATTAACTGCTGATAGAGAAGCCCAAGGAGCAACAATGGAATTAGACAGCTGTCAGCACCCAATAAGTGGCCTCATGGATGATATTACATGTAGATGCAGAAAGAGGGCTGACTTCACTAGAACACATGGCGACATGGGAAAGAATGAAGTTTAAGCCCAAAGCACCGAGGAGCATGGTAAACAGGGATGAGGTCAGGTAACCAACAAAATCAGGCTGCAACTGCAAGAAGAGGCCTTGGAAAGATGTTTGATGAGTTGCTGTCAAACAGAAGCAATGTCACCAACATTTTGAGGCATGCAGAGGAGTGACTGAGGAGGACTGATAGATCAGGGCTTCCAAGAATGTTTAGGGCATGGCTCTTCCTACGCGGACTGCTCCCAAGTCTCATATGGTTGCTGACGCTGTATGACGTTCCAATAACAATTGTGGAAAGGATGGAGAAAAAGATACATAAATACCTCCGAAGATTGCTAGCAGTTCCCCAGGCTTCAGTAGGCCTGTAGATAAGATCTGGAAGGCTACAATTTACCCTGTCATATGTAGTAGAGGAAATTAAAATAGCAAAATGTAATATAATGATATACAGAGACTCTAAGGATGAGCTTGTCCGAGATTCAGGTATTACCACAAGGTGAAGGTGAAAGTGGGTAGCGAGCACCACTGTCGCTCAAGCTGAAGCCATGTTGGAGCTACACGACATCATTGGAGCTACATGTCGGGGTCACCAGGGATTTGAGTCCTCCAATTTCCAACAATGGAAGAAAGTAGACACCAGTGAGGGGTGAGCTATGACTCAGAAAGTGATGCGGTACCAGGAGGAAGATAAAAGGAAATCAAGAGCTGTGAATTTGGTGTCTCAGTGTGCATGGACTAAATAGAATCTCCCTAAGAGTAAGTTCATGTGGACTGACCTGTGGAGGTTGGAACCCTTGCGCATCTCCTTACTGCATTGGGTGGTGTATGCCACACTCCCGACAACAACAAACCTGCATAGATAGGGTTTGAGGGAAGACTAGATGTGTAGACTTTGTGGAGAAAGGGGCACTGTGGAACACATCTTGGCAGGGTGCATAATAGCACTTTCTCAAGGCAGATACAAATACTTGCTCACATCCTGGAGCAGGAAAGGTGTAAGAAACATCATCACCAAAGGAAGGCAACAACCCCGCAATTAAGTTAGTGAAAGAGGGAGAGAAACCAGTAAAGTCAGCAAAAACAATATATAGCTTGCTGCAAGGATCTCAACCATGGGATATGAAAGTGGATGTAGGGGAGAGATTGCAGCATGCCCGAGTTGTCCATACAATTCTGAGGCCAGATGTGGTCCTGTGGTCTGGAAAGCCCAAGAAAATTATCATAATTGAACAAAGAGTCCCGTGGGAAGCGGGGTGACGAGGCCCCTGAACGGAAGTGTGACAGATATGGGAGCCTTCTGCAAGATTGCAAGGAGAAGAGATGGCAGGTATGGATTTTCCCAGTCGAGGTTGGCTGTAGGGGGTTCCCTGCCCAGTCGGCATGGAGGATCCTTACAACAGCTGGAATGAAAGTTAAGGAGGGAAGGGTGGCTGTGCGCATGATGGGAGAGGCAGCTGAAAGAGCCTTTTGCTGGTTTTGGTGTAAGAGAGAAGAGTTACGTTGGAAGACATGAAGAGTTGAGCAGTGACTTGGTCACCTCTGTTGACTCAGCAACGGGAGGGTGTTACGGTTGAGGGTCGAAACATCCGAGGAACAAGGGATGATGTCTGATTACATCAGTTCCTCCTGGACAAGGATCCATTCACTTTGATGAATAAATAAAACACATCCTTACAGGTGTTATGAACACTTATGTATATGTGTGTGTTTGTGTGTGTGTGTGTGTGTGTGTGTATAGAGACAGACATACGTGTGTGTATTTTCGAGTGGGGTTGTGTGGGTGTATGCATATGTATCTATGTTAGTATGTGTCCCCAACTGCTAATTGATAGACGGTGTTGGTTTATTTGCATCCCAGTTACTTAGCACTTAAGCAAAAGAGAGCTATAGGTTGCTGCTCATCAGACAGAAAAGGTACCATACATAAAAGACAAATTTAAGAAGGAGCTCCAGCATGGCCACAGTCTCAAGACTGAAAGAAAACAGAAGAGAGAAAGAAAACAGAAGAGAGAAAGAAAAAGAAAGAGGAAAATAAGAGAGAAAAATAAAAATAGAAAGAAAGAAAAGAAAAAGTGAGAGAGAACTATAGAGAAAACGAGAGAGAGAAATAGAGAATAAAAAAGAAAGACAAGAAAAGAAAAGAAACAGTGAGAAAGAGAAAGGGAGAAAAGAAAGAGAGAAAGAGAGAAAACAAGGAGAGAGGAAGAGAAAAAAGAAGAGAAAGCGAGAAAGAGAAAGAAAGAGGGAAAGAGAAACAAAGAGAGAAAGAGAAACAAATAAAGCGGCAAAAGAAAAAGAAAGAAAAGAGAAAGGGAGAGATAGAGTGAGAAACATGAGTGTGGGAAAGAGAGAAAAGAAGAGACGGAGAGAGCGAGAATAGAAAAAGAGACAGAAGAAGAGGAAAAGAGAAAGACGGAAAGTAAGAGAGAAAGACGGAAAGTAAGAGAGAAAGACGGAAAGTAAGAGAGAAAGACGGAAAGTAAGAGAGAAAGAAAGAGAGAAAATAGGGAGAGAGAGAGAGAGAGCGAAAGAAAGAAGAAAAACAAAAAGTGAAAGAGAATGAGAACGATACGAAAAAGGGATAAAGAGAATAAGAGAAAAGAAGAGAGGGAGAAAGAGAGAAGGCAAAAAGAGAGAAATAAAGAAGAGAGAAAAGGAAAAGAGAGAAAAGAAAAGCGGGAGAGAATGAGCGAAGAAAAAAAAGAAATGGGGAGAAAGAAAGAGGGAAAAGAAAAAAGAAAGTGAGAAATAAGAAAAGGAGTGGGAGAGAAAGAGAAACTGAGAGGGAGAGAGGGGTATATAGGAAAGAAAACGGAGGGGGGGGAGAAGAAGAATACAGAATAAAGAGTGAGATAAACAAAGGAAGAAAATAAGAAAAAAGAGTAAGAGAAAGAGAGAAGAAAAAGAATGTGAAAAAATAAGAGACAGAGAGAGAGAAAGATAGAAAAGAAAATGAGAGAGAGTAAGAGAAAAGAAAAGAGAGAGAGAGTGAGAAAAGGAAAAAGAAAGAAAGAGAGGCAAGTAAAAGAGAAAGATGGAGAAAGAGAGAAAAGGCAAAGAGAAGTTTAGACAGAGAGAGAGAGAAGGATAAAAGTAATAGAGAAAGAGAGAAAGAAAGAGATAAATAAAGAGAGAAATGAAAACAAAGAGACAGAAAGAGGAGGGAAACGAGAGAGAAAAGAGGTAAATGGAAAAAGGGAATAGAAGGAGAGAGAGAGAAAAAGAGAAACTGAGAGAGAATTAGAAAGTAAGAGAAAAAAGAAAAGGGAAAGATAGAGAAAGAGAGAAAAGGAAGAGAATGTGAGAAAAGAAGGAAAAAGAAAGAAATGAAAGAGAGAAATAAAGAGAGAAAGAGGAAAGAAATGGAGAATGAATGTGAGAGAGAAAGAGAATAAAGGAAGAGAATGAGAGAGAGGAAAGAAAAGGAGAATGAGAGTGAGAGAGAGAGAGAGAGAAATGCGAGAGAGAGAGAGAGAAATGCGAGAGAGAGAGAGATGCGAGAGAGAGAGAGAAATGCGAGAGAGAGAGAGATGCGAGAGAGAGAGAGAGAGAGAGGAAAGAAAAGGAGAATGGGAGTGAGAGAGAAAAAGAGAAAAGGAAGAGAATGAGAGAAAAAGGGAATTTCTATATTTCACATTTCTTCACTTTCTTCATTACAGATTAACCAGCCTCAAGGATGGGGACAAACTCCTCTAATGTTGGCTTGTGCAAAGGGAAACACAAGCATAATCAAGTTGTTAATAGAGACTGGTTTTGATGTAAATATGAGAGACGACTTCTTTGGTTGGAGAGCTTTACATTTTGCTGTGAATATGTAAGTTGAGAATAAATTTAAAACTCCAAATGTGTTTTTGTTTGTAAATTTCTTCCAATTGAAGACAGGTTAAATATCCAAAGACGCCATAGTAGTGGCAGTGTGACATGATGACAACATAGACTAGTAACCAACAACAACAATAACAACAACAGGTTTTTCTTCTTGTTATTCAAGAATCCAATTCTTTATACAATATTCAATCATAAAAATCCTTTTAGTGGGATTTGCTGTCAAAACAGATTATCTTTTTTGAGAGCCAACAGCTCTTAAGATTGACACAGTGTGATAATGATGATGATGATGATGATGATGATGATCATCATCATCATCATGATGTCACTAATGATGATGATGATGAAGATGATGTCACTAACAATGATGATGCTGATGATGACAATGTCAATGATGATGATGATAATGATGATGATGATGATGGCGGGGTGGCAATGATGATGATTATGATGATGATGGCGATGATAATAGGGCAGGTGATAACGATGGAGATGATGATGATGATGATGATATTTCGACTGAATGACAAAATATGTAGAAAGGGAAACTGCAACACCTCGTCATCAAATCTTGACCAGACCTTCAACTGCAGCCACTGTGGCTCTGCCTGCTGGTCCCATATTGATATTGTCAGCCATGGGTGTCCCTGCAGTCAACGTCGACCAGCCCCTTCTTAACCTTCATTCGTGAAGCCAGAGCAATATACATACATATTTACATTCATCCTGATTTTGTATCAGCTCTTTACACAAATCCCTCAATAATATATTCTCCTTCACAACTTTTGGCTAACATTCCATCATTCCTTGATGTTAGAAAGAACCTGGTCTCGTCTCATTGGATTATCTTGTTGAGTTGGTGCATTTGCTGTGCGTATAAAGCTTTGCATTGTTCGTGTGATTGTTTTCAAGCATTTTATAGTAGATTAGCCCTTCCAAATCTCATCAAACACAGAGCATTGTCTTGCATGGATGCAACTCTGGATTGTCACAACACATTTTTTTCCTTCTATTTTATATTGATGTAAAACACCATTTTTAATCACCAGTAACAATGCAGCACCGAAATATCTGCTTGTGTCTAGAAGTAACCTGGTGTCGTATAAGCAAATTAATGGTGATAGAAGAGCATTGGGGTTTGTCTCTTTTGCTCAGAGTGTATGGCACCCATGTACCAAGTTTCTGAACTTTAACCATCAAGTGAAGGAGATTGGAGATGATATCATGACAGCAGCCCTTCTTCTCTGCTGGGTCAGTTCCCTAGTGGATTAACATGGAGCCCCATGGATGAGCTTATTTGATCGATTCTTACTGAACTGAACAATTCAGCATTGACTTGAAGAGAATGTGAGGTTGAATTTCCCTTCCATGAAGCATAAAAACCATTTCTTTTTGCAATGGAGCCTTCTCTGTGCACAGAACAACACAGTCTCTAGCAGCTTAGGAAGCTTTGGAACCTTGATTGAAAGCAAAGAAATGTAACGTTTCTGCTTGGCTCTCCATCATTATTTTTCGGAAATTTCATAAACAAAAGAGGAAAATTGTAGAGGAAGAATAGAAATACAAAAATAAATTACTGAGATCAAAATATTTCTCACATTCATATAACATTGGAAAGAAAGGAAGTTATCTGACAATATAATTTATGTATGTGTGTGTATGTATGTACCTGTGTGTGTGTATATATGGAGAGAATTTACAACCCCCCCCCCCCCCCCCGAAAAAAAAGTCAAAGACAGGTGGTGTAGACAACAGACAGATGTATTAGTTTAACGCTCGGGAAGTGAAAAAGTCTTTCACGTTTCGAGTCTACGCTCTTCCACAGAAAGGAACACGGAATGTATGTGTGTAAGTATGTATAATCATGCATGTATGTATGTAGGCGTGTATGTATATATGTTGGTGTGTTTATGTCCCTGTAACTTAGCAGTTCAGCAAAACACAGCGATAGAGTAGGTACCAAGCTTGCAGTGAATAAGCCTTCAGGTCGATGTGTTCAAGTAAAGGTGGTGTTCCAGCATGGCCGCAGTCAAATTACTGAAACATGTAAAAGTAAAAGAAAATATATATGCCTCTATTGCATGACTACAGATGTGTAAACTTCTCAACTTTGTTGCCTCATAACTTCCAGAAAAATTGTGATTTGGAACTATTCCATTTTGACGGGGAAATTCTTTCCAATTTTAAATCACAGCCTCCGAAAAGATGGGTTGGAGTTGGGTCGTACTTTTATGAAAAGATATTTTGAAATGTGTTACAATACGCCCCACCATCCCTCATCATCCCACTCGGGACCAATTTTGGCTATTGTTTTGCATATCAAAATCATGGGAGATACCTTTTTGGTAAAAAAGAAAGTATTAAAAATATTGTCAATATTTTTAGACAAAAAAATGAGCGATTTAAGGTAGATCTGGCTGTTGTATGTAGCACATCCCAAGACAACCCTCCTCGTTAATATCTTTTATTTAATTGAAAAATTATGATTTTTTTCCAACCCCATTGCCTGTCCCGAATGTTTCTATTTGTAATTAAAAATATTGGAAATCCTGAGAAGGTCATTTCTGGCATTTATCCCCAGGAATTAAAAAAAGTGGTATGTAAGCGATAATTCATTTTAATAATATACTTTTCTGTTAGAAAATGTTTTTCTTACACCCACGGCTTCGTTTGATTATATATATATATATATATATATATATATATATATATATATATATATATGTCACTAGCTGGTGATTGTCTCACACTGAGGACGGATAACATCCAGAAACTTAGGGTTGTAAGGAACATGTAAGTTTAGAGATGGGAGCGATGACCTCCCTTGCAAATGCTATATAGGGATACAGACTGTGTGTCATTAGCCAGCTGGAAAAGATGTTTTCCTGGGGCTAAAACAACAGTAACATCGTCCTTTACAGAACTGCCACGTTATGTTGCTATATAGACATTACTATATATATATATATATATGTGTGTGTGTGTGTGTGTGTGTGTGTGTGTGTGTGTGTGTGTGTGTGTGTGTGTGTGTGTGTGTGTGAGTATGTGTGTGTGTGTGAGAGTGTGTATGCATATATATATATATATATATTTGAAGAAAAGCAACAAAAATTCAATAGGTTATAGCAGTACGTAGACTGTTGAACAGCAGCATAGTCAAGATGGTATTTTTTCTTCTCTTACTCTTGTTTTTTGCACGCATCTACAAAATGACTTTCTAAAATGAAATTCCATTATGCAGCTGAGGAGTACATTTCCATTGTACATTTTATGTAGTGTTCTCACTACATGAATAAATGATGTTTATACGAAACGTACGTACTGCTATAACCTATTGAATTTTTGTTGCTTTTCTTAAAGTTTTATTCACCAAATCTCTTGATTTTGTTTTTGGTTTTTACCCTACCAAATTCTGGTGCCTCAAACATTTTAAGTACCACATTTAATCTTTTGATTAAATCTATATATATATATATATATATATATATATATATATATATATATATATATATATATATATATATATATATGATGGTTTCATTTTTATGTGTTGGAAATAATTATATATTTAATGTAAATACAGTAAATCATTGTCTCGGACATTTATATCTTTTACTCTCAGGAATCAACCTGAAGCTGTAGCAACTTTATTAAAAGAAGCGACCATTCAGGTTAGTGACTATATATATATATATATATATATATATATATATATATATATATATATATATATATATATATATCTGTGTATGTGTGTGTGTATATACATAAATTGTGTGTATGTATATACAATGTAAATTGTGATGAGTGTATGTTTATGCCCTAATCAATTCTTTTGTTTTTTTTATTCATATTAAATTCCCAAATATTCCTAATTTACTCCTAAAGAGTTTTCTAGAAATTTCCATAAAAATTTATCGGTTTTTCTGAAAGTTATGAGGAAACAAAGTCGACTCAGACAAAGTTTTACTAAACTCTTCTCCTGACCTTCGGGGCACACTTATATAGGTATGTATATATAATGTATGTATAATGTATGTATCTTGTATATGCGTGGTTGTGTAGTAAGTAGCTTGATTCCCAACCATATGGTTCTTGTTTCGGTCCTACGGCGTGGCAGGTGTCTTCTACTATTGTCCCGAGTCAACCAAAGCCTTATGAGTGAATATGGTAGGAGGAAACTGAAAGAAACCCGTCCTATATATATGTATGTGTAGTTTTTTGTGTCTGTCCCTCCACCATCACTTTGCAACCGAATTTGGTGTGTTTACGTCCCCGTAACGTAGCGGTCCAACAACAGAGACTGATTTATAAGTACTTGGCTTACAAAGAATAAGTCCTGGGGTCGATATCTTCGAATAAAAGGTGCTGCTCCAGTATGGCTACAGTCCAACTGATTCCTAACTCTCTGATGTTTCCTATATTTAGTGAAAGTTATTGATTTTATATGAGGTTATGTATATATGAAACACAAAGAATATGTAACTGAGTTTGGCTGAAGCCATGTATTAAAGGCTGGATCAATACCGAAAGCAAAGTGATGATGCACCAAATATTCACTTATTAGGGGTCGATTTTTAGAAAATTTCATTAAAAAATATTTATTTTAAAAAGATTCAGGAGTAACATATAACCATATATATATATATACTATAAAAGGCAGATTTTCTCTGTGTGTGTGTATGTTTAAAATTCATACAATTACAAAATTCCAAATTTCTTCGATTAAACAATCGCAATTAATATTCTAAATACAATAAGTTATGTCACTGCGTCATTTTTTCACTCCAAAAAATTCCGAATAGCGAATAAAATCCTTAAAACTACACAAGTATACATTTTCTCCCTAATAAAATCTAATTTCGTCTTTCTAATACAAATCCTTTCAACTCCTACTTTCTCTTAATGAGCCTTTACGAAAAATACAACAACAAATACAAAAATAAAGAAAACTATTTCAGTATCAAATCACATTTCGATACTGTAATGACAGATACTAAAAGTACATACAAAATTACTTTGACCCTTTAAAATTAACTATTTCTATTCCTCTTACACATCGTTTCAATTGCTACTTTCTGTTATGAACGTTTACGAATGATCCAAGAAAAAAGACAAAGAAATGAAGGAGAGTGAGAGTCAAATAAACAGACACACTACCAATCATACGTAAATACACACATATATATGTACCTATGGTTACCAATGACCTCATTCTAATTTGGCGGGAATTGTAAGTTTACTTTCCATTTCTAACACCGTCATTTACCAGCGAGACATCTTTCTCAAATACGATCAACAAACATTTATTCCCTACAAACTGTGAGTTTTTTTGAAAATCTTTTCGTAAATCTTGAGATTAACACCCCCATCATTACCTACCTAACTCTAACACTGTAGTGAAAATCGTGCGGGTATTAATCTGAAAATTTAACAATCTTTTTCAAAACACTTTTACTTACTAACATCTATTTCATTTAGTATGTGTGTTGCCCATATATATATACACTTAAGACTTAGTTGTGGGTTGGGAGTTTGATCTGCAGAGGTCATTATTATTATTATTCAGATTAACACCCGCACGATTTTCACTAGGGTGTTAGGGTTACGGTTTTTGGGTCAGGGTTACGATGAGGGTTAGTCTTACGGTTACGGTTTTAGGGTTAGGATTACGTAATCGTGCGGGTGCTAATCTGAAAAATCACCGAAATGTGAAAACTACCGACCCTCCCATCTGTTATAACTTTTGTTATTCTGTTTAATATGTACATAGATTATGCCTCCGTTTAAAAAGACAGCAACAGACTGCAGCAATTCACCACATTCCAGAAGTTACTTTGAACATAATGCAAAACGGTGCATCATCATCTACTGCCCAATCTGATAGAATTCTGGCAGAACTGTGTAGCAACAGATCGCCAGCAATTGCTTCATCAGAAATTGCCGTCCTACCTCCTACGAAAAGGAATTACCCTGCTATGTGTAATCAAGGCAGCGCAAAAAGTTGTTTTGCACAAGCATTTGTATAGCCAATTAGACTGATGAAATTTACGTACGATTAATAACGTTACGCAAAACAGCCTTCAGACTTCCCCTATTAATTTCGTCTTTTTAATTATGAACATATTTACATCATAAGGGTTTTTCATTGTAAGGCTTTCTTTTTTAGTTGATTTTTACCTAGCAAGACCTAGCGTAGGTGGCGTAATAAGTCACACCCGGACAACGTCGGGTTATACTGCTAGTATATATATATATATATATATATATATATATATATATATATATATATATATATATAAAATCAATATAATCAAAATAATCAACAACGATATCCAGAGGAAATGCAGTACAATTGTTTCATGCAACTCTGTTTAATTGAACAACGTAATCATTGCATCAATTTCAAATGCAGAGCAAGCCTCAGCTGCACAAAGACAGAATTTAATTAAGTAAGAACAGATGGACACATTAGTATAATTATACCTAAAATCTCCAACAAGTTAAGGAAATAGACAAAGAAAAGACTGTCTCACTCCAGTTTAGAAGAAGATATACATTGTTACAGACTCTGCTTGTCATTGATTTTATTGTCTTTATGGAGTCAGTTTTGATTTATAGACTAGTTTATCAAATCCCTTATATATGTAAGGCTAAGAGAACAAAGAGCAGTATCTGTTAGGGGTAGAGCTGAGGGAGCAGGCAGACATCATAGTTGGTATAGTCATAAAAATCGAGATTTATTAGAAGCAATATCATGAAGTATTGTAAAGGAAGACTTAAAGCAAGATGTTGGCTGATAATTAAGGGCCTCGCCCACTAGCAGACCATTGATAATGAAACAGGGAAAGTCTTATCATGTAGTACTATAGTTAAATATTTTAAACAATGATGCTTGCAGTTATATCTATATATATATAGAGAGAGAGGAGTTCAGCACTATTACTGGATAATTTCTGGATTATATATATATACATACATATATATATATATATATATATATATATATATATATATATATATATATATATATATATATATATATATATATATATATATATATATATATATATATATATATATATATATATATATTTATATATATATATATGGATGTATATATATATATATATATGCAGATTGTCAATCCAAACATGAACAAGCAAGAAAAGACAACAACGCGAGGATGTGGAATAAGTACAGTGTTATTGGACGCTCAGAAAAGGAAAGAAAAGAAAGAGGATTTCACGTTTCGAGCGGAGCTCTTCATCAGAAATATAGAAAAGTCCAAAGAAGGGAAGACAGAGAAAGAAAGTCGCCAATGATACACATGCGGTCACATATTGAAATGACCGGAAGGGAAAGGGTGAAGAAAAGTTCTTTTCAAAGACAGCAGATTGCAAGAGAAGGAGGTATGTGTGTATGTGCATGCACGCAAGTGTGTGTGTGCGCGTGTAATGATAGCACGTGTGTGTGTGTGTGCATGTGTAATGATATCACGTGTGTGTGTGTATGGTTGTGGCTTTTTATGTATGTGTGTGGATGGACATAGTATCGTTTAAGGTCGTAGGAAGAATTTTGGTAGGATTGGCTGCCTGTTGTGTGTCTACCTACACAGGTGCATAGGAGATTGGTCAGTAGAAAGGTACTGGTAGTTTGAAGTATGTGTGTGTGCGTATATGTATATGTAGTGTGTGTGTGTTTTGTTTGCAGTGTGCGTGTGTGTATGTATGTTTGTGTGTGCACGTGTGGGTATGTGTGTACGCGTGCGGTTGTGTGTGTGGAGTAATTGTACTTTAGTGTGTGTGTGTGTGTGTGCTTGTATGTGCATGTGTGTGTTCATGTGTGTATAATTGTGTGAATATATGTATGAGTGTACGCTGTGTGTGTATGGGAGGTATGTGTGGGTTCAATTGCGTGTGCGTGTATGTGTGTGTCTGTATATGTGTGTGTGCGTGTGTCCATGTGTCCACGTGTGTGCATGTGCGTGTGTATTTTGTATTAGTGCATGTCTATGCGTGTGTTTATGTGTGTTTGTGCATGTGTGTGTGAACGAGGGGTTGTGTAGGGGGTAAAAGTGCATTTTTTGCGTCTGTATGTGTGTATAGTTGTGTGGGCGTGTGTATGTGTGTGCGTATGACGTTGTGTATACGTGTATGCGTGAGATTCTGAGTGTTAGGTATGCGTGCATATGTGCGTGCTTGCGCACGCTCGTGTGTGCGTGTATGTGTATGTGTCTGTATGTGTATGCGTTTGTGTATGTGTGTGCGCGTGTATGTATATATTGTGAGTATGTATATGTATGTGTGTGTATGTGAATTTGTGTATGCGTGTGTACCTGGGTTGTGTGTGGGCTTTGTGTAGGCGTATACGTGAGTACTTGTGAGTATGTGCATGTGTGCGTTTACGTACGTGTGTGCACATATGTGCATGTGTGTTTGTGCCCATATGTGTGTAATTGTGTGCGTGTGTGCATGTATGTGCGTGTGTGTTTGTGCCCATATGTGTGTAATTGTGTACGTGTCTGCATGTGTATTGTGTGTTTTGGAGGTATATGTGCGTACATGTGCTAGTGTGTGTATGTATGTGTATGTGCGTGTACGTATGTGTATGCACGTGTATGTGTGTATGTGCGTGTGTGTGTATGTGCGTGTGTGCATGTGTGTATGTGCGTGTGTGTATATTTCTGTGTGAACGTGTCGGGTTATGTGTCCATTTTGTTGCGTGTATGCGCGTGTGCTTGAGTATGTATGTGTTTGTGGTTTTGTGTACGTGTGTATGTTTGTGTGTGTGTGTGGGAGCAGGAGTGGCTGTGTGTTAAGTAGCTTGCTTACCAGCCACATGATCCCGGGTTCAGTCCCACTGCGTGGCACGTTGGGCAAGTGTCTTCTACTATAACCTCAGGCTGACCAAACCTTGTGAGTGGATATGGTAGACGGAAACTAAAAGAAGCCCATCGTATATGTGTGTGTGTGTAAGCGCGTGTGTTTCTGGGGTCTGTCTTTGTCCCCCCACCCAACATCGCTTGACAAATGCCGCTGGTGTGTTTACGTCCTTGTAACTTAGCAGTTTGCCAAAAGAAACTGATAAAATAAGTACTAGGCTTACTAGGATCGATTTGCTCCAGCATGGCCACAATGAAATGAGTGAAACAAATGAAAGAATAAAAGAATAAATGTAAGAATGAACACACACACACGCGAACACACATGTATACACACACACACACACACACATTTTGCTGCTCTGAGTTTATTTATTGAGTTATTCATCCTATATATATATATATATATATATATATATATATATATATTTGTGACATACACACACAAACACACACACACACACACACATATATATATATATATATATATATATATATATATATATATATATATATATATATATATATGTGTGTGTGTGTGTGTGTGTGTGTGTGTGTGTGTGTGTGTGTGTGTGTGCACATACACACACATATAAATATATATATATATCTGTGTATATATATATAAATATATTTATATGTAAATATGTGTGTATACACGTGTGTATAAATACAATAGAAATCTCCCTTAATTACTCCCCACCCCAATCATTCCACCTTTTTTAATTAATTTGATTCCTTCTCTTCTCTTTTTCTTTGAGTTTTTCTTTTAATCTTTCACCCCCACTCCCCCTTTCACACACCATCTTTAATGTTTTTATTCTTTTCTTTTCCAGGTGAATCTACGAGATAACTGTGGTCGTACACCTCTACACTTGGCCTGTTCCCGTGGATACACAGACACAGTTAGCTTCTTATTGAAACACATTGGCA